>NW_025963705.1:0-55802 GCF_910591885.1 Bombus terrestris
CGGTGTCCAACGGTGTCCCACGGTGTCCAACGGTGTCCCGCGTTGTCCCACGTTGTCCCACGTTGTCCCACGTTGTCCCACGTTGTCCCACGTTGTCCCACGTTGTCCCACGTTGTCCAACGATGTCCAACGGTGTCCCACGTTGTCCCACGTTGTCCCACGTTGTCCCACGTTGTCCCACGTTGTCCCACGGTGTCCAACGATGTCCAACGGTGTCCCACGTTGTCCCACGTTGTCCCACGTTGTCCCACGTTGTCCCACGTTGTCCCACGGTGTCCAACGGTGTCCAACGGTGTCCAACGGTGTCCAACGATGTCCAACGGTGTCCAACGGTGTCCCACGTTGTCCCACGTTGTCCCACGGTGTCCAACGATGTCCAACGGTGTCCCACGTTGTCCCACGTTGTCCCACGTTGTCCCACGTTGTCCCACGTTGTCCCACGGTGTCCAACGGTGTCCAACGGTGTCCAACGGTGTCCAACGATGTCCAACGGTGTCCAACGGTGTCCCACGGTGTCCAACGGTGTCCAACGATGTCCAACGGTGTCCCACGTTGTCCCACGTTGTCCCACGTTGTCCCACGTTGTCCCACGTTGTCCCACGTTGTCCAACGGTGCCCCACGGTGTCCAACGGTGTCCCACGTTGTCCCACGTTGTCCCACGTTGTCCCACGTTGTCCCACGTTGTCCCACGTTGTCCCACGTTGTCCCACGTTGTCCCACGTTGTCCCACGTTGTCCCACGTTGTCCCACGGTGTCCAACGGTGTCCAACGGTGTCCAACGGTGTCCAACGATGTCCAACGGTGTCCAACGGTGTCCCACGGTGTCCCACGGTGTCCCACGGTGTCCCACGGTGTCCCACGTTGTCCCACGTTGTCCCACGTTGTCCCACGTTGTCCCACGTTGTCCCACGTTGTCCCACGTTGTCCCACGTTGTCCCACGTTGTCCCACGTTGTCCCACGTTGTCCCACGTTGTCCCACGTTGTCCCACGTTGTCCCACGTTGTCCCACGGTGTCCAACGATGTCCAACGGTGTCCAACGGTGTCCCACGGTGTCCAACGGTGTCCCACGGTGTCCAACGGTGTCCCACGGTGTCCAACGGTGTCCCACGTTGTCCCACGTTGTCCCACGTTGTCCCACGTTGTCCCACGTTGTCCAACGGTGTCCCACGGTGTCCAACGGTGTCCCACGTTGTCCCACGTTGTCCCACGTTGTCCCACGTTGTCCCACGTTGTCCCACGGTGTCCAACGGTGTCCAACGATGTCCAACTGTGTCCAACGGTGTCCCACGATGTCCACCGATGTCCAACGGTGTCCAACGGTGTCCAACGGTGTCCCACGGTGTCCAACGATGTCCAACGGTGTCCAACGATGTCCAACGGTGTCCCACGTTGTCCCACGTTGTCCCACGTTGTCCCACGGTGTCCAACGATGTCCAACGGTGTCCAACGATGTCCAACGGTGTCCCACGATGTCCAACGATGTCCAACGATGTCCAACGGTGTCCAACGGTGTCCCACGTTGTCCCACGTTGTCCAACGTTGTCCCACGTTGTCCCACGTTGTCCCACGTTGTCCCACGTTGTCCCACGTTGTCCCACGTTGTCCCACGTTGTCCCACGGTGTCCAACGGTGTCCAACGGTGTCCAACGGTGTCCAACGATGTCCAACGATGTCCAACGGTGTCCAACGGTGTCCCACGTTGTCCCACGTTGTCCCACGGTGTCCAACGATGTCCAACGGTGTCCCACGTTGTCCCACGTTGTCCCACGTTGTCCCACGTTGTCCCACGTTGTCCCACGTTGTCCCACGTTGTCCAACGGTGTCCCACGGTGTCCAACGGTGTCCCACGTTGTCCCACGTTGTCCCACGGTGTCCAACGGTGTCCCACGTTGTCCCACGTTGTCCCACGTTGTCCCACGGTGTCCAACGATGTCCAACGGTGTCCAACGGTGTCCCACGGTGTCCAACGGTGTCCCGCGTTGTCCCACGTTGTCCCACGTTGTCCCACGTTGTCCCACGTTGTCCCACGTTGTCCCACGTTGTCCCACGTTGTCCAACGATGTCCAACGGTGTCCCACGTTGTCCCACGTTGTCCCACGTTGTCCCACGTTGTCCCACGTTGTCCCACGTTGTCCCACGTTGTCCCACGGTGTCCAACGGTGTCCCACGTTGTCCCACGTTGTCCCACGTTGTCCCACGTTGTCCCACGTTGTCCCACGTTGTCCCACGTTGTCCCACGTTGTCCCACGTTGTCCCACGTTGTTCCACGTTGTCCCACGTTGTCCCACGTTGTCCCACGTTGTCCCACGGTGTCCAACGGTGTCCCACCTTGTCCCACGTTGTCCCACGTTGTCCCACGTTGTCCCACGTTGTTCCACGTTGTCCCACGTTGTCCCACGTTGTCCCACGTTATCCCACGGTGTCCAACGGTGTCCCACGTTGTCCCACGTTGTCCCACGTTGTCCCACGTTGTCCCACGTTGTCCCACGTTGTCCCACGATGTCCCACGTTGTCCCACGTTGTCCCACGTTGTCCCGCGTTGTCCCACGTTGTCCCACGTTGTCCCACGTTGTCCCACGTTGTCCCACGTTGTCCCACGTTGTCCCACGTTGTCCAACGATGTCCAACGGTGTCCCACGTTGTCCCACGTTGTCCCACGTTGTCCCACGTTGTCCCACGGTGTCCAACGGTGTCCCACGTTGTCCCACGTTGTCCCACGTTGTCCCACGTTGTCCCACGTTGTCCCACGTTGTCCCACGATGTCCCACGTTGTCCCACGTTGTCCCACGTTGTCCCACGTTGTCCCACGTTATCCCACGGTGTCCAACGGTGTCCCACGTTGTCCCACGTTGTCCCACGTTGTCCCACGTTGTCCCACGTTGTCCCACGTTGTCCCACGATGTCCCACGTTGTCCCACGTTGTCCCACGTTGTCCCGCGTTGTCCCACGTTGTCCCACGTTGTCCCACGTTGTCCCACGTTGTCCCACGTTGTCCCACGGTGTCCAACCGTGTCCAACGATGTCCAACGATGTCCAACGATGTCCCACGGTGTCCAACGATGTCCAACGATGTCCAACGGTGTCCCACGATGTCCAACGATGTCCAACGATGTCCAACGGTGTCCAACGGTGTCCCACGATGTCCAACGGTGTCCCACGGTGTCCCACGATGTCCACCGATGTCCAACGGTGTCCCACGGTGTCCAACGGTGTCCAACGGTGTCCAACGATGTCCAACGGTGTCCAACGATGTCCAACGATGTCCAACGATGTCCAACGGTGTCCAACGATGTCCAACGATGTCCAACGGTGTCCCACGATGTCCAACGACGTCCAACGATGTCCAACGGTGTCCAACGGTGTCCCACGTTGTCCCACGTTGTCCCACGTTGTCCCACGGTGTCCAACGATGTCCAACGGTGTCCCACGTTGTCCAACGGTGTCCCACGTTGTCCCACGTTGTCCCACGTTGTCCCACGTTGTCCCACGATGTCCCACGTTGTCCCACGTTGTCCCACGTTGTCCCACGTTGTCCCACGTTGTCCCACGTTGTCCCACGTTGTCCCACGGTGTCCAACGGTGTCCCATGATGTCCAACGATGTCCAACGATGTCCAACGGTGTCCAACGGTGTCCCACGTTGTCCCACGTTGTCCCACGTTGTCCAACGGTGTCCCACGGTGTCCAACGGTGTCCCACGTTGTCCCACGTTGTCCCACGTTGTCCCACGTTGTCCCACGTTGTCCCACGTTGTCCCACGTTGTCCCACGTTGTCCCACGTTGTCCCACGGTGTCCAACGGTGTCCAACGGTGTCCAACGGTGTCCAACGATGTCCAACGGTGTCCAACGGTGTCCCACGGTGTCCAACGGTGTCCAACGGTGTCCCACGGTGTCCCACGTTGTCCCACGTTGTCCCACGTTGTCCCACGTTGTCCCACGTTGTCCCACGTTGTCCCACGTTGTCCCACGTTGTCCCACGTTGTCCCACGATGTCCCACGTTGTCCCACGTTGTCCCACGTTGTCCCACGTTGTCCCACGGTGTCCAACGATGTCCAACGGTGTCCCACGTTGTCCCACGTTGTCCCACGTTGTCCCACGTTGTCCCACGTTGTCCCACGGTGTCCAACGGTGTCCAACGGTGTCCAACGGTGTCCAACGATGTCCAACGGTGTCCAACGGTGTCCCACGTTGTCCCACGTTGTCCCACGGTGTCCAACGATGTCCAACGGTGTCCCACGTTGTCCCACGTTGTCCCACGTTGTCCCACGTTGTCCCACGTTGTCCCACGGTGTCCAACGGTGTCCAACGGTGTCCAACGGTGTCCAACGATGTCCAACGGTGTCCAACGGTGTCCCACGGTGTCCAACGGTGTCCAACGATGTCCAACGGTGTCCCACGTTGTCCCACGTTGTCCCACGTTGTCCCACGTTGTCCCACGTTGTCCCACGTTGTCCAACGGTGCCCCACGGTGTCCAACGTTGTCCCACGTTGTCCCACGTTGTCCCACGTTGTCCCACGTTGTCCCACGTTGTCCCACGTTGTCCCACGTTGTCCCACGTTGTCCCACGTTGTCCCACGTTGTCCCACGTTGTCCCACGTTGTCCCACGGTGTCCAACGGTGTCCAACGGTGTCCAACGGTGTCCAACGATGTCCAACGGTGTCCCACGGTGTCCCACGGTGTCCAACGGTGTCCAACGGTGTCCCACGGTGTCCCACGTTGTCCCACGTTGTCCCACGTTGTCCCACGTTGTCCCACGTTGTCCCACGTTGTCCCACGTTGTCCCACGTTGTCCCACGTTGTCCCACGTTGTCCCACGTTGTCCCACGTTGTCCCACGTTGTCCCACGTTGTCCCACGTTGTCCCACGGTGTCCAACGATGTCCAACGGTGTCCAACGGTGTCCCACGGTGTCCAACGGTGTCCCACGGTGTCCAACGGTGTCCCACGGTGTCCAACGGTGTCCCACGTTGTCCCACGTTGTCCCACGTTGTCCCACGTTGTCCCACGTTGTCCAACGGTGTCCCACGGTGTCCAACGGTGTCCCACGTTGTCCCACGTTGTCCCACGTTGTCCCACGTTGTCCCACGTTGTCCCACGGTGTCCAACGGTGTCCAACGATGTCCAACGGTGTCCAACGGTGTCCCACGATGTCCACCGATGTCCAACGGTGTCCAACGGTGTCCAACGGTGTCCCACGGTGTCCAACGATGTCCAACGGTGTCCAACGATGTCCAACGGTGTCCCACGTTGTCCCACGTTGTCCCACGTTGTCCCACGGTGTCCAACGATGTCCAACGGTGTCCAACGATGTCCAACGGTGTCCCACGATGTCCAACGATGTCCAACGATGTCCAACGGTGTCCAACGGTGTCCCACGTTGTCCCACGTTGTCCAACGTTGTCCCACGTTGTCCCACGTTGTCCCACGTTGTCCCACGTTGTCCCACGTTGTCCCACGTTGTCCCACGTTGTCCCACGGTGTCCAACGGTGTCCAACGGTGTCCAACGGTGTCCAACGATGTCCAACGATGTCCAACGGTGTCCAACGGTGTCCCACGTTGTCCCACGTTGTCCCACGGTGTCCAACGATGTCCAACGGTGTCCCACGTTGTCCCACGTTGTCCCACGTTGTCCCACGTTGTCCCACGTTGTCCCACGTTGTCCCACGTTGTCCAACGGTGTCCCACGGTGTCCAACGGTGTCCCACGTTGTCCCACGTTGTCCCACGGTGTCCAACGGTGTCCCACGTTGTCCCACGTTGTCCCACGTTGTCCCACGGTGTCCAACGATGTCCAACGGTGTCCAACGGTGTCCCACGGTGTCCAACGGTGTCCCGCGTTGTCCCACGTTGTCCCACGTTGTCCCACGTTGTCCCACGTTGTCCCACGTTGTCCCACGTTGTCCCACGTTGTCCAACGATGTCCAACGGTGTCCCACGTTGTCCCACGTTGTCCCACGTTGTCCCACGTTGTCCCACGTTGTCCCACGTTGTCCCACGTTGTCCCACGGTGTCCAACGGTGTCCCACGTTGTCCCACGTTGTCCCACGTTGTCCCACGTTGTCCCACGTTGTCCCACGTTGTCCCACGTTGTCCCACGTTGTCCCACGTTGTCCCACGTTGTTCCACGTTGTCCCACGTTGTCCCACGTTGTCCCACGTTGTCCCACGGTGTCCAACGGTGTCCCACGTTGTCCCACGTTGTCCCACGTTGTCCCACGTTGTCCCACGTTGTTCCACGTTGTCCCACGTTGTCCCACGTTGTCCCACGTTATCCCACGGTGTCCAACGGTGTCCCACGTTGTCCCACGTTGTCCCACGTTGTCCCACGTTGTCCCACGTTGTCCCACGTTGTCCCACGATGTCCCACGTTGTCCCACGTTGTCCCACGTTGTCCCGCGTTGTCCCACGTTGTCCCACGTTGTCCCACGTTGTCCCACGTTGTCCCACGTTGTCCCACGTTGTCCCACGTTGTCCCACGTTGTCCCACGTTGTCCAACGATGTCCAACGGTGTCCCACGTTGTCCCACGTTGTCCCACGTTGTCCCACGTTGTCCCACGGTGTCCAACGGTGTCCCACGTTGTCCCACGTTGTCCCACGTTGTCCCACGTTGTCCCACGTTGTCCCACGTTGTCCCACGATGTCCCACGTTGTCCCACGTTGTCCCACGTTGTCCCACGTTGTCCCACGTTATCCCACGGTGTCCAACGGTGTCCCACGTTGTCCCACGTTGTCCCACGTTGTCCCACGTTGTCCCACGTTGTCCCACGTTGTCCCACGGTGTCCCACGTTGTCCCACGTTGTCCCACGTTGTCCCGCGTTGTCCCACGTTGTCCCACGTTGTCCCACGTTGTCCCACGTTGTCCCACGTTGTCCCACGGTGTCCAACCGTGTCCAACGATGTCCAACGATGTCCAACGATGTCCAACGGTGTCCAACGATGTCCAACGATGTCCAACGGTGTCCCACGATGTCCAACGATGTCCAACGATGTCCAACGGTGTCCAACGGTGTCCCACGATGTCCAACGGTGTCCAACGGTGTCCCACGATGTCCACCGATGTCCAACGGTGTCCAACGGTGTCCAACGGTGTCCAACGGTGTCCAACGATGTCCAACGGTGTCCAACGATGTCCAACGGTGTCCAACGGTGTCCAACGGTGTCCAACGATGTCCAACGATGTCCAACGATGTCCAACGGTGTCCCACGTTGTCCCACGTTGTCCCACGTTGTCCCACGGTGTCCAACGGTGTCCCACGGTGTCCAACGATGTCCAACGATGTCCAACGATGTCCAACGGTGTCCCACGTTGTCCCACGTTGTCCCACGTTGTCCCACGGTGTCCAACGGTGTCCCACGGTGTCCCACGTTGTCCCACGTTGTCCCACTGTGTCCAACGATGTCCAACGGTGTCCAACGGTGTCCCACGGTGTCCCACGGTGTCCAACGGTGTCCCACGTTGTCCCACGTTGTCCCACGTTGTCCCACGTTGTCCCACGATGTCCCACGTTGTCCAACGATGTCCAACGGTGTCCCACGTTGTCCCACGTTGTCCCACGTTGTCCAACGGTGTCCCACGGTGTCCCACGTTGTCCCACGTTGTCCCACGTTGTCCCACGTTGTCCCACGTTGTCCCACGTTGTCCCACGTTGTCCCACGTTGTCCCACGTTGTCCCACGTTGTCCCACGGTGTCCAACGGTGTCCAACGGTGTCCAACGGTGTCCAACGATGTCCAACGGTGTCCAACGGTGTCCAACGGTGTCCCACGGTGTCCAACGGTGTCCAACGATGTCCAACGGTGTCCCACGATGTCCAACGATGTCCAACGATGTCCAACGGTGTCCAACGGTGTCCCACGATGTCCAACGGTGTCCAACGGTGTCCCACGATGTCCACCGATGTCCAACGGTGTCCAACGGTGTCCAACGGTGTCCAACGGTGTCCAACGATGTCCAACGGTGTCCAACGATGTCCAACGATGTCCAACGATGTCCAACGGTGTCCAACGATGTCCAACGATGTCCAACGGTGTCCCACGATGTCCAACGACGTCCAACGATGTCCAACGGTGTCCAACGGTGTCCCACGTTGTCCCACGTTGTCCCACGTTGTCCCACGGTGTCCAACGATGTCCAACGGTGTCCCACGTTGTCCCTCGTTGTCCCACGTTGTCCCACGTTGTCCCACGTTGTCCCACGTTGTCCCACGATGTCCCACGTTGTCCCACGTTGTCCCACGTTGTCCCGCGTTGTCCCACGTTGTCCCACGTTGTCCCACGTTGTCCCACGTTGTCCCACGTTGTCCCACGGTGTCCAACCGTGTCCAACGATGTCCAACGATGTCCAACGATGTCCAACGGTGTCCAACGATGTCCAACGATGTCCAACGGTGTCCCACGATGTCCAACGATGTCCAACGATGTCCAACGGTGTCCAACGGTGTCCCACGATGTCCAACGGTGTCCAACGGTGTCCCACGATGTCCACCGATGTCCAACGGTGTCCAACGGTGTCCAACGGTGTCCAACGGTGTCCAACGATGTCCAACGGTGTCCAACGATGTCCAACGATGTCCAACGATGTCCAACGGTGTCCAACGATGTCCAACGATGTCCAACGGTGTCCCACGATGTCCAACGACGTCCAACGATGTCCAACGGTGTCCAACGGTGTCCCACGTTGTCCCACGTTGTCCCACGTTGTCCCACGGTGTCCAACGATGTCCAACGGTGTCCCACGTTGTCCAACGGTGTCCCACGTTGTCCCACGTTGTCCCACGTTGTCCCACGTTGTCCCACGATGTCCCACGTTGTCCCACGTTGTCCCACGTTGTCCCACGTTGTCCCACGTTGTCCCACGTTGTCCCACGTTGTCCCACGGTGTCCAACGGTGTCCCATGATGTCCAACGATGTCCAACGATGTCCAACGGTGTCCAACGGTGTCCCACGTTGTCCCACGTTGTCCCACGTTGTCCCACGGTGTCCAACGATGTCCAACGGTGTCCCACGTTGTCCAGCGGTGTCCCACGTTGTCCCACGTTGTCCCACGTTGTCCCACGTTGTCCCACGGTGTCCAACGGTGTCCCACGTTGTCCCACGTTGTCCCACGTTGTCCCACGTTGTCCCACGTTGTCCCACGTTGTCCCACGTTGTCCCACGGTGTCCAACGGTGTCCAACGATGTCCAACGGTGTCCAACGGTGTCCCACGATGTCCACCGATGTCCAACGGTGTCCAACGGTGTCCAACGGTGTCCCACGGTGTCCAACGAGGTCCAACGGTGTCCAACGATGTCCAACGGTGACCCACGTTGTCCCACGTTGTCCCACGTTGTCCCACGGTGTCCAACGATGTCCAACGGTGTCCAACGATGTCCAACGGTGTCCCACGATGTCCAACGATGTCCAACGATGTCCAACGGTGTCCAACGGTGTCCCACGTTGTCCCACGTTGTCCCACGTTGTCCCACGTTGTCCCACGGTGTCCAACGGTGTCCAACGATGTCCAACGGTGTCCAACGGTGTCCCACGATGTCCACCGATGTCCAACGGTGTCCCACGGTATCCAACGGTGTCCAACGGTGTCCAACGGTGTCCAACGATGTCCAACGATGTCCAACGATGTCCAACGGTGTCCCACGTTGTCCCACGTTGTCCCACGTTGTCCCACGGTGTCCAACGGTGTCCCACGGTGTCCAACGATGTCCAACGATGTCCAACGATGTCCAACGGTGTCCCACGTTGTCCCACGTTGTCCCACGTTGTCCCACGGTGTCCAACGGTGTCCCACGGTGTCCCACGTTGTCCCACGTTGTCCCACGGTGTCCAACGATGTCCAACGGTGTCCAACGGTGTCCCACGGTGTCCCACGGTGTCCAACGGTGTCCCACGTTGTCCCACGTTGTCCCACGTTGTCCCACGTTGTCCCACGATGTCCCACGTTGTCCAACGATGTCCAACGGTGTCCCACGTTGTCCCACGTTGTCCCACGTTGTCCAACGGTGTCCCACGGTGTCCCACGTTGTCCCACGTTGTCCCACGTTGTCCCACGTTGTCCCACGTTGTCCCACGTTGTCCCACGTTGTCCCACGTTGTCCCACGTTGTCCCACGTTGTCCCACGGTGTCCAACGGTGTCCAACGGTGTCCAACGGTGTCCAACGATGTCCAACGGTGTCCAACGGTGTCCAACGGTGTCCCACGGTGTCCAACGGTGTCCCGCGTTGTCCCACGTTGTCCCACGTTGTCCCACGTTGTCCCACGTTGTCCCACGTTGTCCCACGTTGTCCCACGTTGTCCAACGATGTCCAACGGTGTCCCACGTTGTCCCACGTTGTCCCACGTTGTCCCACGTTGTCCCACGTTGTCCCACGTTGTCCCACGGTGTCCCACGGTGTCCCACGTTGTCCCACGTTGTCCCACGTTGTCCCACGTTGTCCCACGTTGTCCCACGGTGTCCAACGATGTCCAACGGTGTCCCACGTTGTCCAGCGGTGTCCCACGTTGTCCCACGTTGTCCCACGTTGTCCCACGTTGTCCCACGGTGTCCAACGGTGTCCCACGTTGTCCCACGTTGTCCCACGTTGTCCCACGTTGTCCCACGTTGTCCCACGTTGTCCCACGTTGTCCCACGGTGTCCAACGGTGTCCAACGATGTCCAACGGTGTCCAACGGTGTCCCACGATGTCCACCGATGTCCAACGGTGTCCAACGGTGTCCAACGGTGTCCCACGGTGTCCAACGATGTCCCACGTTGTCCCACGTTGTCCCACGTTGTCCCACGTTGTCCCACGGTGTCCAACGATGTCCAACGGTGTCCCACGTTGTCCAGCGGTGTCCCACGTTGTCCCACGTTGTCCCACGTTGTCCCACGTTGTCCCACGGTGTCCAACGGTGTCCCACGTTGTCCCACGTTGTCCCACGTTGTCCCACGTTGTCCCACGTTGTCCCACGTTGTCCCACGGTGTCCAACGGTGTCCAACGATGTCCAACGGTGTCCAACGGTGTCCCACGATGTCCACCGATGTCCAACGGTGTCCAACGGTGTCCAACGGTGTCCCACGGTGTCCAACGATGTCCAACGGTGTCCAACGATGTCCAACGGTGTCCCACGTTGTCCCACGTTGTCCCACGTTGTCCCACGGTGTCCAACGATGTCCAACGGTGTCCAACGATGTCCAACGGTGTCCCACGATGTCCAACGATGTCCAACGATGTCCAACGGTGTCCAACGGTGTCCCACGTTGTCCCACGTTGTCCCACGTTGTCCCACGTTGTCCCACGGTGTCCAACGGTGTCCCACGTTGTCCCACGGTGTCCAACGGTGTCCAACGATGTCCAACGGTGTCCAACGGTGTCCCACGATGTCCACCGATGTCCAACGGTGTCCAACGGTATCCAACGGTGTCCAACGGTGTCCAACGGTGTCCAACGATGTCCAACGATGTCCAACGATGTCCAACGGTGTCCCACGTTGTCCCACGTTGTCCCACGTTGTCCCACGGTGTCCAACGGTGTCCCACGGTGTCCAACGATGTCCAACGATGTCCAACGATGTCCAACGGTGTCCCACGTTGTCCCACGTTGTCCCACGTTGTCCCACGGTGTCCAACGGTGTCCCACGGTGTCCCACGTTGTCCCACGTTGTCCCACGGTGTCCAACGATGTCCAACGGTGTCCAACGGTGTCCCACGGTGTCCCACGGTGTCCAACGGTGTCCCACGTTGTCCCACGTTGTCCCACGTTGTCCCACGTTGTCCCACGATGTCCCACGTTGTCCAACGATGTCCAACGGTGTCCCACGTTGTCCCACGTTGTCCCACGTTGTCCCACGTTGTCCCACGTTGTCCCACGTTGTCCCACGTTGTCCCACGGTGTCCAACGGTGTCCCACGTTGTCCCACGTTGTCCCACGGTGTCCAACGATGTCCAACGGTGTCCAACGGTGTCCCACGGTGTCCCACGTTGTCCCACGTTGTCCCACGTTGTCCCACGTTGTCCCACGTTGTCCCACGTTGTCCCACGTTGTCCCACGTTGTCCCACGTTGTCCCACGGTGTCCAACGGTGTCCAACGGTGTCCAACGGTGTCCAACGATGTCCAACGGTGTCCAACAGTGTCCCACGGTGTCCAACGGTGTCCAACGGTGTCCCACGGTGTCCAACGGTGTCCCACGTTGTCCCACGTTGTCCCACGTTGTCCCACGTTGTCCCACGATGTCCCACGTTGTCCAACGATGTCCAACGGTGTCCCACGTTGTCCCACGTTGTCCTACGTTGTCCCACGTTGTCCCACGTTGTCCCACGTTGTCCCACGTTGTCCCACGGTGTCCAACGGTGTCCAACGATGTCCAACGGTGTCCAACGGTGTCCCACGTTGTCCCACGTTGTCCCACGGTGTCCAACGATGTCCAACGGTGTCCCACGTTGTCCCACGTTGTCCCACGTTGTCCCACGTTGTCCCACGTTGTTCCATGGTTTCCCACGTTGTCCCACGTTGTCCCACGGTGTCCAACGATGTCCAACGGTGTCCAACGGTGTCCCACGGTGTCCAACGGTGTCCCACGTTGTCCCACGTTGTCCCACGTTGTCCCACGTTGTCCCACGGTGTCCAACGGTGTCCAACGGTGTCCAACGGTGTCCCACGATGTCCACCGATGTCCAACGGTGTCCAACGGTGTCCAACGGTGTCCCACGGTGTCCAACGATGTCCAACGGTGTCCAACGATGTCCAACGGTGTCCCACGTTGTCCCACGTTGTCCCACGTTGTCCCACGGTGTCCAACGATGTCCAACGGTGTCCAACGGTGTCCAACAGTGTCCAACGATGTCCAACGATGTCCAACGGTGTCCAACGGTGTCCCACGTTGTCCCACGTTGTCCCACGGTGTCCAACGATGTCCAACGGTGTCCCACGTTGTCCCACGTTGTCCCACGTTGTCCCACGTAGTCCCACGTTGTTCCATGGTTTCCCACGTTGTCCCACGTTGTCCCACGTTGTCCCACGGTGTCCAACGATGTCCAACGGTGTCCAACGGTGTCCCACGTTGTCCAACGGTGTCCCACGGTGTCCAACGGTGTCCCACATTGTCCCACGTTGTCCCACGTTGTCCCACGTTGTCCCACGTTGTCCCACGTTGTCCCACGGTGTCCAACGATGTCCAACGATGTCCAACGATGTCCAACGGTGTCCCACGTTGTCCCACGTTGTCCCACGTTGTCCCACGGTGTCCAACGGTGTCCCACGTTGTCCCACGTTGTCCCACGTTGTCCCACGGTGTCCAACGATGTCCAACGGTGTCCAACGGTGTCCCACGGTGTCCAACGGTGTCCCGCGTTGTCCCACGTTGTCCCACGGTGTCCAACGGTGTCCCACGTTGTCCCACGTTGTCCCACGGTGTCCAACGATGTCCAACGGTGTCCAACGGTGTCCCACGTTGTCCCACGTTGTCCCACGGTGTCCAACGATGTCCAACGGTGTCCCACGTTGTCCCACGTTGTCCCACGTTGTCCCACGTTGTTCCATGGTTTCCCACGTTGTCCCACGTTGTCCCACGGTGTCCAACGATGTCCAACGGTGTCCAACGGTGTCCCACGGTGTCCAACGGTGTCCCACGTTGTCCCACGTTGTCCCACGTTGTCCCACGTTGTCCCACGGTGTCCAACGGTGTCCAACGGTGTCCAACGGTGTCCCACGATGTCCACCGATGTCCAACGGTGTCCAACGGTGTCCAACGGTGTCCCACGGTGTCCAACGATGTCCAACGGTGTCCAACGGTGTCCAACGGTGTCCAACGGTGTCCCACGGTGTCCAACGATGTCCAACGGTGTCCAACGATGTCCAACGGTGTCCCACGTTGTCCCACGTTGTCCCACGTTGTCCCACGGTGTCCAACGATGTCCAACGGTGTCCAACGGTGTCCAACGGTGTCCAACGATGTCCAACGATGTCCAACGGTGTCCAACGGTGTCCCACGTTGTCCCACGTTGTCCCACGGTGTCCAACGATGTCCAACGGTGTCCCACGTTGTCCCACGTTGTCCCACGTTGTCCCACGTTGTCCCACGTTGTTCCATGGTTTC
This sequence comes from Bombus terrestris, assembly GCF_910591885.1. Taxonomy (NCBI): domain Eukaryota; kingdom Metazoa; phylum Arthropoda; class Insecta; order Hymenoptera; family Apidae; genus Bombus; species Bombus terrestris. Next base: position 14,078 of record NW_025963705.1, read on the forward strand.
CCACGTTGTCCCACGTTGTCCCACGTTGTCCCACGGTGTCCAACGATGTCCAACGGTGTCCAACGGTGTCCAACGGTGTCCCACGATGTCCACCGATGTCCAACGGTGTCCAACGGTGTCCAACGGTGTCCCACGGTGTCCAACGATGTCCAACGGTGTCCAACGATGTCCAACGGTGTCCCACGTTGTCCCACGTTGTCCCACGTTGTCCCACGGTGTCCAACGATGTCCAACGGTGTCCAACGATGTCCAACGGTGTCCAACGGTGTCCAACGATGTCCAACGATGTCCAACGATGTCCAACGGTGTCCCACGTTGTCCCACGTTGTCCCACGTTGTCCCACGGTGTCCAACGGTGTCCCACGGTGTCCCACGTTGTCCCACGTTGTCCCACGGTGTCCAACGATGTCCAACGGTGTCCAACGGTGTCCAACGGTGTCCCACGTTGTCCCACGTTGTCCCACGTTGTCCCACGTGGTCCCACGTTGTCCCACGTTGTCCCACGTTGTCCCACGTTGTCCCACGATGTCCCACGTTGTCCAACGATGTCCAACGGTGTCCCACGTTGTCCCACGTTGTCCTACGTTGTCCCACGTTGTCCCACGTTGTCCCACGTTGTCCCACGTTGTCCCACGTTGTCCCACGGTGTCCAACGGTGTCCCACGTTGTCCCACGTTGTCCCACGGTGTCCAACGATGTCCAACGGTGTCCAACGGTGTCCCACGGTGTCCCACGTTGTCCCACGTTGTCCCACGTTGTCCCACGTTGTCCCACGTTGTCCCACGTTGTCCCACGTTGTCCCACGTTGTCCCACGTTGTCCCACGTTGTCCCACGTTGTCCCACGTTGTCCCACGGTGTCCAACGGTGTCCAACGGTGTCCAACGGTGTCCAACGATGTCCAACGGTGTCCAACGGTGTCCCACGGTGTCCAACGGTGTCCAACGGTGTCCCACGGTGTCCAACGGTGTCCCACGTTGTCCCACGTTGTCCCACGTTGTCCCACGTTGTCCCACGATGTCCCACGGTGTCCAACGGTGTCCCACGTTGTCCCACGTTGTCCCACGTTGTCCCACGTTGTCCCACGTTGTCCCACGTTGTCCCACGTTGTCCCACGTTGTCCCACGGTGTCCAACGATGTCCAACGGTGTCCAACGATGTCCAACGGTGTCCCACGTTGTCCCACGTTGTCCCACGTTGTCCCACGGTGTCCAACGATGTCCAACGGTGTCCAACGATGTCCAACGGTGTCCCACGATGTCCAACGATGTCCAACGATGTCCAACGGTGTCCAACGGTGTCCCACGTTGTCCCACGTTGTCCCACGTTGTCCCACGTTGTCCAACGATGTCCAACGGTGTCCAACGGTGTCCCACGTTGTCCCACGTTGTCCCACGTTGTCCCACGTTGTCCCACGTTGTCCCACGTTGTCCCACGTTGTTCCATGGTTTCCCACGTTGTCCCACGTTGTCCCACGGTGTCCAACGATGTCCAACGGTGTCCAACGGTGTCCCACGGTGTCCAACGGTGTCCCACGTTTTCCCACGTTGTCCCACGTTGTCCCACGGTGTCCAACGGTGTCCAACGATGTCCAACGGTGTCCAACGGTGTCCCACGATGTCCACCGATGTCCAACGGTGTCCAACGGTGTCCAACGGTGTCCCACGGTGTCCAACGATGTCCAACGGTGTCCAACGATGTCCAACGGTGTCCCACGTTGTCCCACGTTGTCCCACGTTGTCCCACGTTGTCCCACGTTGTTCCATGGTGTCCCACGTTGTCCCACGTTGTCCCACGTTGTCCCACGGTGTCCAACGATGTCCAACGGTGTCCAACGGTGTCCCACGTTGTCCAACGGTGTCCCACGGTGTCCAACGGTGTCCCACGTTGTCCCACGTTGTCCCACGTTGTCCCACGTTGTCCCACGTTGTCCCACGGTGTCCAACGGTGTCCAACGATGTCCAACGGTGTCCAACGGTGTCCCACGATGTCCACCGATGTCCAACGGTGTCCAACGGTATCCAACGGTGTCCAACGGTGTCCAACGGTGTCCAACGATGTCCAACGATGTCCAACGGTGTCCCACGTTGTCCCACGTTGTCCCACGTTGTCCCACGTTGTCCCACGTTGTCCCACGTTGTCCCACGGTGTCCAACGGTGTCCAACGATGTCCAACGGTGTCCAACGGTGTCCCACGATGTCCACCGATGTCCAACGGTGTCCAACGGTGTCCAACGGTGTCCCACGGTGTCCAACGATGTCCAACGGTGTCCAACGATGTCCAACGGTGTCCCACGTTGTCCCACGTTGTCCCACGTTGTCCCACGGTGTCCAACGGTGTCCCACGGTGTCCCACGTTGTCCCACGTTGTCCCACGGTGTCCAACGATGTCCAACGGTGTCCAACGGTGTCCCACGTTGTCCCACGTTGTCCCACGGTGTCCAACGATGTCCAACGGTGTCCCACGTTGTCCCACGTTGTCCCACGTTGTCCCACGTTGTCCCACGTTGTCCCACGTTGTCCCACGTTGTTCCATGGTTTCCCACGTTGTCCCACGTTGTCCCACGGTGTCCAACGATGTCCAACGGTGTCCAACGGTGTCCCACGGTGTCCAACGGTGTCCCACGTTGTCCCACGTTGTCCCACGTTGTCCCACGTTGTCCCACGGTGTCCAACGGTGTCCAACGGTGTCCAACGGTGTCCCACGATGTCCACCGATGTCCAACGGTGTCCAACGGTGTCCAACGGTGTCCCACGGTGTCCAACGATGTCCAACGGTGTCCAACGATGTCCAACGGTGTCCCACGTTGTCCCACGTTGTCCCACGTTGTCCCACGGTGTCCAACGATGTCCAACGGTGTCCAACGGTGTCCAACGGTGTCCAACGATGTCCAACGATGTCCAACGGTGTCCAACGGTGTCCCACGTTGTCCCACGTTGTCCCACGGTGTCCAACGATGTCCAACGGTGTCCCACGTTGTCCCACGTTGTCCCACGTTGTCCCACGTTGTCCCACGTAGTTCCATGGTTTCCCACGTTGTCCCACGTTGTCCCACGTTGTCCCACGGTGTCCAACGATGTCCAACGGTGTCCAACGGTGTCCAACGGTGTCCCACGATGTCCACCGATGTCCAACGGTGTCCAACGGTGTCCAACGGTGTCCCACGGTGTCCAACGATGTCCAACGGTGTCCAACGATGTCCAACGGTGTCCCACGTTGTCCCACGTTGTCCCACGTTGTCCCACGGTGTCCAACGATGTCCAACGGTGTCCAACGATGTCCAACGGTGTCCCACGATGTCCAACGATGTCCAACGATGTCCAACGGTGTCCAACGGTGTCCCACGTTGTCCCACGTTGTCCCACGTTGTCCCACGTTGTCCCACGGTGTCCAACGGTGTCCAACGATGTCCAACGGTGTCCAACGGTGTCCCACGATGTCCACCGATGTCCAACGGTGTCCAACGGTATCCAACGGTGTCCAACGGTGTCCAACGGTGTCCAACGATGTCCAACGATGTCCAACGATGTCCAACGGTGTCCCACGTTGTCCCACGTTGTCCCACGTTGTCCCACGGTGTCCAACGGTGTCCCACGGTGTCCCACGTTGTCCCACGTTGTCCCACGGTGTCCAACGATGTCCAACGGTGTCCAACGGTGTCCCACGTTGTCCCACGTTGTCCCACGTTGTCCCACGTTGTCCCACGTTGTCCCACGTTGTCCCACGTTGTCCCACGTTGTCCCACGATGTCCCACGTTGTCCAACGATGTCCAACGGTGTCCCACGTTGTCCCACGTTGTCCTACGTTGTCCCACGTTGTCCCACGTTGTCCCACGTTGTCCCACGTTGTCCCACGTTGTCCCACGTTGTCCCACGTTGTCCCACGGTGTCCAACGGTGTCCCACGTTGTCCCACGTTGTCCCACGGTGTCCAACGATGTCCAACGGTGTCCAACGGTGTCCCACGGTGTCCCACGTTGTCCCACGTTGTCCCACGTTGTCCCACGTTGTCCCACGTTGTCCCACGTTGTCCCACGTTGTCCCACGTTGTCCCACGTTGTCCCACGTTGTCCCACGTTGTCCCACGTTGTCCCACGTTGTCCCACGTTGTCCCACGGTGTCCAACGGTGTCCAACGGTGTCCAACGGTGTCCAACGATGTCCAACGGTGTCCAACGGTGTCCCACGGTGTCCAACGGTGTCCAACGGTGTCCCACGGTGTCCAACGGTGTCCCACGTTGTCCCACGTTGTCCCACGTTGTCCCACGTTGTCCCACGATGTCCCACGGTGTCCAACGGTGTCCCACGTTGTCCCACGTTGTCCCACGTTGTCCCACGTTGTCCCACGTTGTCCCACGTTGTCCCACGTTGTCCCACGTTGTCCCACGTTGTCCCACGGTGTCCAACGGTGTCCAACGATGTCCAACCGTGTCCAACGGTGTCCCACGATGTCCACCGATGTCCAACGGTGTCCAACGGTGTCCAACGGTGTCCCACGGTGTCCAACGATGTCCAACGGTGTCCAACGATGTCCAACGGTGTCCCACGTTGTCCCACGTTGTCCCACGTTGTCCCACGGTGTCCAACGATGTCCAACGGTGTCCAACGATGTCCAACGGTGTCCCACGATGTCCAACGATGTCCAACGATGTCCAACGGTGTCCAACGGTGTCCCACGTTGTCCCACGTTGTCCCACGTTGTCCCACGTTGTCCAACGATGTCCAACGGTGTCCAACGGTGTCCCACGTTGTCCCACGTTGTCCCACGTTGTCCCACGTTGTCCCACGGTGTCCAACGATGTCCAACGGTGTCCAACGGTGTCCCACGGTGTCCAACGGTGTCCCACGTTGTCCCACGTTGTCCCACGTTGTCCCACGGTGTCCAACGGTGTCCAACGATGTCCAACGGTGTCCAACGGTGTCCCACGATGTCCACCGATGTCCAACGGTGTCCAACGGTGTCCCACGGTGTCCAACGATGTCCAACGGTGTCCAACGATGTCCAACGGTGTCCCACGTTGTCCCACGTTGTCCCACGTTGTCCCACGTTGTCCCACGTTGTTCCATGGTTTCCCACGTTGTCCCACGTTGTCCCACGTTGTCCCACGGTGTCCAACGATGTCCAACGGTGTCCAACGGTGTCCCACGTTGTCCCACGTTGTCCCACGTTGTCCCACGTTGTCCCACGTTGTCCCACGATGTCCCACGTTGTCCAACGATGTCCAACGGTGTCCCAGGTTGTCCCACGTTGTCCTACGTTGTCCCACGTTGTCCCACGTTGTCCCACGTTGTCCCACGTTGTCCCACGTTGTCCCACGGTGTCCAACGGTGTCCCACGTTGTCCCACGTTGTCCCACGGTGTCCAACGATGTCCAACGGTGTCCAACGGTGTCCCACGGTGTCCCACGTTGTCCCACGTTGTCCCACGTTGTCCCACGTTGTCCCACGTTGTCCCACGTTGTCCCACGTTGTCCCACGTTGTCCCACGTTGTCCCACGTTGTCCCACGTTGTCCCACGTTGTCCCACGTTGTCCCACGTTGTCCCACGTTGTCCCACGTTGTCCCACGGTGTCCAACGGTGTCCAACGGTGTCCAACGGTGTCCAACGATGTCCAACGGTGTCCAACGGTGTCCCACGTTGTCCCACGTTGTCCCACGTTGTCCCACGTTGTCCCACGATGTCCCACGTTGTCCAACGATGTCCAACGGTGTCCCACGTTGTCCCACGTTGTCCTACGTTGTCCCACGTTGTCCCACGTTGTCCCACGTTGTCCCACGTTGTCCCACGATGTCCCACGTTGTCCAACGATGTCCAACGGTGTCCCACGTTGTCCCACGTTGTCCTACGTTGTCCCACGTTGTCCCACGTTGTCCCACGATGTCCCACGTTGTCCCACGTTGTCCCACGTTGTCCCACGTTGTCCCACGGTGTCCAACGGTGTCCAACGGTGTCCAACGGTGTCCAACGATGTCCAACGGTGTCCAACGGTGTCCCACGGTGTCCCACGTTGTCCCACGTTGTCCCACGTTGTCCCACGTTGTCCCACGTTGTCCCACGTTGTCCCACGTTGTCCCACGTTGTCCCACGTTGTCCCACGTTGTCCCACGGTGTCCAACGGTGTCCAACGGTGTCCAACGGTGTCCCACGTTGTCCCACGTTGTCCCACGTTGTCCCACGTTGTCCCACGTTGTCCCACGTTGTCCAACGGTGTCCCACGGTGTCCAACGGTGTCCCACGGTGTCCAACGGTGTCCCACGTTGTCCCACGTTGTCCCACGTTGTCCCACGTTGTCCCACGTTGTCCCACGTTGTCCCACGTTGTCCAACGGTGTCCCACGGTGTCCAACGGTGTCCCACGTTGTCCCACGTTGTCCCACGTTGTCCCACGTTGTCCCACGTTGTCCCACGTTGTCCCACGGTGTCCAGCGGTGTCCAACGATGTCCAACGGTGTCCAACGGTGTCCCACGATGTCCACCGATGTCCAACGGTGTCCAACGGTGTCCAACGGTGTCCCACGGTGTCCAACGATGTCCAACGGTGTCCAACGATGTCCAACGGTGTCCCACGTTGTCCCACGTTGTCCCACGTTGTCCCACGGTGTCCAACGATGTCCAACGGTGTCCAACGATGTCCAACGGTGTCCCACGATGTCCAACGATGTCCAACGATGTCCAACGGTGTCCAACGGTGTCCCACGTTGTCCCACGTTGTCCAACGTTGTCCCACGTTGTCCCACGTTGTCCCACGTTGTCCCACGTTGTCCCACGTTGTCCCACGTTGTCCCACGGTGTCCAACGGTGTCCAACGGTGTCCAACGGTGTCCAACGATGTCCAACGATGTCCAACGGTGTCCAACGGTGTCCCACGTTGTCCCACGTTGTCCCACGGTGTCCAACGATGTCCAACGGTGTCCCACGGTGTCCAACGGTGTCCCACGGTGTCCAACGGTGTCCCACGTTGTCCCACGTTGTCCCACGTTGTCCCACGTTGTCCCACGTTGTCCAACGGTGTCCCACGGTGTCCAACGGTGTCCCACGTTGTCCCACGTTGTCCCACGTTGTCCCACGTTGTCCCACGTTGTCCCACGTTGTCCCACGTTGTCCCACGGTGTCCAACGGTGTCCAACGATGTCCAACGGTGTCCAACGGTGTCCCACGATGTCCACCGATGTCCAACGGTGTCCAACGGTGTCCAACGGTGTCCCACGGTGTCCAACGATGTCCAACGGTGTCCAACGATGTCCAACGGTGTCCCACGTTGTCCCACGTTGTCCCACGTTGTCCCACGGTGTCCAACGATGTCCAACGGTGTCCAACGATGTCCAACGGTGTCCCACGATGTCCAACGATGTCCAACGATGTCCAACGGTGTCCAACGGTGTCCCACGTTGTCCCACGTTGTCCACCGTTGTCCCACGTTGTCCCACGTTGTCCCACGTTGTCCCACGTTGTCCCACGTTGTCCCACGTTGTCCCACGGTGTCCAACGGTGTCCAACGGTGTCCAACGGTGTCCAACGATGTCCAACGATGTCCAACGGTGTCCAACGGTGTTCCACGTTGTCCCACGTTGTCCCACGGTGTCCAACGATGTCCAACGGTGTCCCACGTTGTCCCACGTTGTCCCACGTTGTCCCACGTTGTCCCACGTTGTCCCACGTTGTCCCACGTTGTCCAACGGTGTCCCACGGTGTCCAACGGTGTCCCACGTTGTCCCACGTTGTCCCACGTTGTCCCACGTTGTCCCACGTTGTCCCACGTTGTCCCACGTTGTCCCACGTTGTCCCACGTTGTCCCACGTTGTCCCACGTTGTCCCACGGTGTCCAACGGTGTTCAACGGTGTCCAACGGTGTCCAACGATGTCCAACGGTGTCCAACGGTGTCCCACGGTGTCCAACGGTGTCCAACGGTGTCCCACGGTGTCCAACGGTGTCCCACGTTGTCCCACGTTGTCCCACGTTGTCCCACGTTGTCCCACGATGTCCCACGTTGTCCAACGATGTCCAACGGTGTCCCACGTTGTCCCACGTTGTCCTACGTTGTCCCACGTTGTCCCACGTTGTCCCACGGTGTCCAACGGTGTCCAACGATGTCCAACGGTGTCCAACGGTGTCCAACGGTGTCCCACGTTGTCCCACGTTGTCCCACGGTGTCCAACGATGTCCAACGGTGTCCCACGTTGTCCCACGTTGTCCCACGTTGTCCCACGTTGTCCCACGTTGTCCCACGGTGTCCAACGGTGTCCAACGGTGTCCAACGGTGTCCAACGATGTCCAACGGTGTCCAACGGTGTCCCACGGTGTCCAACGGTGTCCAACTATGTCCAACGGTGTCCCACGTTGTCCCACGTTGTCCCACGTTGTCCCACGTTGTCCCACGTTGTCCCACGTTGTCCAACGGTGTCCCACGGTGTCCAACGGTGTCCCACGTTGTCCCACGTTGTCCCACGTTGTCCCACGTTGTCCCACGTTGTCCCACGTTGTCCCACGTTGTCCCACGTTGTCCCACGTTGTCCCACGGTGTCCAACGGTGTCCAACGGTGTCCAACGGTGTCCAACGATGTCCAACGGTGTCCAACGGTGTCCCACGGTGTCCAACGGTGTCCAACGGTGTCCCACGGTGTCCCACGTTGTCCCACGTTGTCCCACGTTGTCCCACGTTGTCCCACGTTGTCCCACGTTGTCCCACGTTGTCCCACGTTGTCCCACGTTGTCCCACGTTGTCCCACGTTGTCCCACGATGTCCCACGTTGTCCCACGTTGTCCCACGTTGTCCCACGTTGTCCCACGGTGTCCAACGATGTCCAACGGTGTCCCACGTTGTCCCACGTTGTCCCACGTTGTCCCACGTTGTCCCACGTTGTCCCACGGTGTCCAACGGTGTCCAACGGTGTCCAACGGTGTCCAACGATGTCCAACGGTGTCCAACGGTGTCCCACGTTGTCCCACGTTGTCCCACGGTGTCCAACGATGTCCAACGGTGTCCCACGTTGTCCCACGTTGTCCCACGTTGTCCCACGTTGTCCCACGTTGTCCCACGGTGTCCAACGGTGTCCAACGGTGTCCAACGGTGTCCAACGATGTCCAACGGTGTCCAACGGTGTCCCACGGTGTCCAACGGTGTCCAACGATGTCCAACGGTGTCCCACGTTGTCCCACGTTGTCCCACGTTGTCCCACGTTGTCCCACGTTGTCCCACGTTGTCCAACGGTGTCCCACGGTGTCCAACGGTGTCCCACGTTGTCCCACGTTGTCCCACGTTGTCCCACGTTGTCCCACGTTGTCCCACGTTGTCCCACGTTGTCCCACGTTGTCCCACGTTGTCCCACGTTGTCCCACGTTGTCCCACGGTGTCCAACGGTGTCCAACGGTGTCCAACGGTGTCCAACGATGTCCAACGGTGTCCAACGGTGTCCCACGGTGTCCAACGGTGTCCAACGGTGTCCCACGGTGTCCCACGTTGTCCCACGTTGTCCCACGTTGTCCCACGTTGTCCCACGTTGTCCCACGTTGTCCCACGTTGTCCCACGTTGTCCCACGTTGTCCCACGTTGTCCCACGTTGTCCCACGTTGTCCCACGTTGTCCCACGTTGTCCCACGTTGTCCCACGGTGTCCAACGATGTCCAACGGTGTCCAACGGTGTCCCACGGTGTCCAACGGTGTCCCACGGTGTCCAACGGTGTCCCACGGTGTCCAACGGTGTCCCACGTTGTCCCACGTTGTCCCACGTTGTCCCACGTTGTCCCACGTTGTCCAACGGTGTCCCACGGTGTCCAACGGTGTCCCACGTTGTCCCACGTTGTCCCACGTTGTCCCACGTTGTCCCACGTTGTCCCACGGTGTCCAACGGTGTCCAACGATGTCCAACGGTGTCCAACGGTGTCCCACGATGTCCACCGATGTCCAACGGTGTCCAACGGTGTCCAACGGTGTCCCACGGTGTCCAACGATGTCCAACGGTGTCCAACGATGTCCAACGGTGTCCCACGTTGTCCCACGTTGTCCCACGTTGTCCCACGGTGTCCAACGATGTCCAACGGTGTCCAACGATGTCCAACGGTGTCCCACGATGTCCAACGATGTCCAACGATGTCCAACGGTGTCCAACGGTGTCCCACGTTGTCCCACGTTGTCCAACGTTGTCCCACGTTGTCCCACGTTGTCCCACGTTGTCCCACGTTGTCCCACGTTGTCCCACGTTGTCCCACGTTGTCCCACGGTGTCCAACGGTGTCCAACGGTGTCCAACGGTGTCCAACGATGTCCAACGATGTCCAACGGTGTCCAACGGTGTCCCACGTTGTCCCACGTTGTCCCACGGTGTCCAACGATGTCCAACGGTGTCCCACGTTGTCCCACGTTGTCCCACGTTGTCCCACGTTGTCCCACGTTGTCCCACGTTGTCCCACGTTGTCCAACGGTGTCCCACGGTGTCCAACGGTGTCCCACGTTGTCCCACGTTGTCCCACGGTGTCCAACGGTGTCCCACGTTGTCCCACGTTGTCCCACGTTGTCCCACGGTGTCCAACGATGTCCAACGGTGTCCAACGGTGTCCCACGGTGTCCAACGGTGTCCCGCGTTGTCCCACGTTGTCCCACGTTGTCCCACGTTGTCCCACGTTGTCCCACGTTGTCCCACGTTGTCCCACGTTGTCCAACGATGTCCAACGGTGTCCCACGTTGTCCCACGTTGTCCCACGTTGTCCCACGTTGTCCCACGTTGTCCCACGTTGTCCCACGGTGTCCAACGGTGTCCCACGTTGTCCCACGTTGTCCCACGTTGTCCCACGTTGTCCCACGTTGTCCCACGTTGTCCCACGTTGTCCCACGTTGTCCCACGTTGTCCCACGTTGTTCCACGTTGTCCCACGTTGTCCCACGTTGTCCCACGTTGTCCCACGGTGTCCCACGGTGTCCCACCTTGTCCCACGTTGTCCCACGTTGTCCCACGTTGTCCCACGTTGTTCCACGTTGTCCCACGTTGTCCCACGTTGTCCCACGTTATCCCACGGTGTCCAACGGTGTCCCACGTTGTCCCACGTTGTCCCACGTTGTCCCACGTTGTCCCACGTTGTCCCACGTTGTCCCACGATGTCCCACGTTGTCCCACGTTGTCCCACGTTGTCCCGCGTTGTCCCACGTTGTCCCACGTTGTCCCACGTTGTCCCACGTTGTCCCACGTTGTCCCACGTTGTCCCACGTTGTCCAACGATGTCCAACGGTGTCCCACGTTGTCCCACGTTGTCCCACGTTGTCCAACGTTGTCCCACGGTGTCCAACGGTGTCCCACGTTGTCCCACGTTGTCCCACGTTGTCCCACGTTGTCCCACGTTGTCCCACGTTGTCCCACGATGTCCCACGTTGTCCCACGTTGTCCCACGTTGTCCCACGTTGTCCCACGTTATCCCACGGTGTCCAACGGTGTCCCACGTTGTCCCACGTTGTCCCACGTTGTCCCACGTTGTCCCACGTTGTCCCACGTTGTCCCACGATGTCCCACGTTGTCCCACGTTGTCCCACGTTGTCCCGCGTTGTCCCACGTTGTCCCACGTTGTCCCACGTTGTCCCACGTTGTCCCACGTTGTCCCACGGTGTCCAACCGTGTCCAACGATGTCCAACGGTGTCCAACGGTGTCCAACGGTGTCCAACGGTGTCCAACGATGTCCAACGGTGTCCAACGATGTCCAACGATGTCCAACGATGTCCAACGGTGTCCAACGATGTCCAACGATGTCCAACGGTGTCCCACGATGTCCAACGACGTCCAACGATGTCCAACGGTGTCCAACGGTGTCCCACGTTGTCCCACGTTGTCCCACGTTGTCCCACGGTGTCCAACGATGTCCAACGGTGTCCCACGTTGTCCAACGGTGTCCCACGTTGTCCCACGTTGTCCCACGTTGTCCCACGTTGTCCCACGATGTCCCACGTTGTCCCACGTTGTCCCACGTTGTCCCACGTTGTCCCACGTTGTCCCACGGTGTCCCACGTTGTCCCACGGTGTCCAACGGTGTCCCATGATGTCCAACGATGTCCAACGATGTCCAACGGTGTCCAACGTTGTCCCACGTTGTCCCACGGTGTCCAACGATGTCCAACGGTGTCCCACGTTGTCCAGCGGTGTCCCACGTTGTCCCACGTTGTCCCACGTTGTCCCACGTTGTCCCACGGTGTCCAACGGTGTCCCACGTTGTCCCACGTTGTCCCACGTTGTCCCACGTTGTCCCACGTTGTCCCACGTTGTCCCACGGTGTCCAACGGTGTCCAACGATGTCCAACGGTGTCCAACGGTGTCCCACGATGTCCACCGATGTCCAACGGTGTCCAACGGTGTCCAACGGTGTCCAACGGTGTCCCACGTTGTCCCACGTTGTCCAACGTTGTCCCACGTTGTCCCACGTTGTCCCACGTTGTCCCACGTTGTCCCACGTTGTCCCACGTTGTCCCACGTTGTCCCACGGTGTCCAACGGTGTCCAACGGTGTCCAACGGTGTCCAACGATGTCCAACGATGTCCAACGGTGTCCAACGGTGTCCCACGTTGTCCCACGTTGTCCCACGGTGTCCAACGATGTCCAACGGTGTCCCACGTTGTCCCACGTTGTCCCACGTTGTCCCACGTTGTCCCACGTTGTCCCACGTTGTCCCACGTTGTCCAACGGTGTCCCACGGTGTCCAACGGTGTCCCACGTTGTCCCACGTTGTCCCACGGTGTCCAACGGTGTCCCACGTTGTCCCACGTTGTCCCACGTTGTCCCACGGTGTCCAACGATGTCCAACGGTGTCCAACGGTGTCCCACGGTGTCCAACGGTGTCCCGCGTTGTCCCACGTTGTCCCACGTTGTCCCACGTTGTCCCACGTTGTCCCACGTTGTCCCACGTTGTCCCACGTTGTCCAACGATGTCCAACGGTGTCCCACGTTGTCCCACGTTGTCCCACGTTGTCCCACGTTGTCCCACGTTGTCCCACGTTGTCCCACGTTGTCCCACGGTGTCCAACGGTGTCCCACGTTGTCCCACGTTGTCCCACGTTGTCCCACGTTGTCCCACGTTGTCCCACGTTGTCCCACGTTGTCCCACGTTGTCCCACGTTGTCCCACGTTGTTCCACGTTGTCCCACGTTGTCCCACGTTGTCCCACGTTGTCCCACGGTGTCCAACGGTGTCCCACCTTGTCCCACGTTGTCCCACGTTGTCCCACGTTGTCCCACGTTGTTCCACGTTATCCCACGTTGTCCCACGTTGTCCCACTTTATCCCACGGTGTCCAACGGTGTCCCACGTTGTCCCACGTTGTCCCACGTTGTCCCACGTTGTCCCACGTTGTCCCACGTTGTCCCACGATGTCCCACGTTGTCCCACGTTGTCCCACGTTGTCCCGCGTTGTCCCACGTTGTCCCACGTTGTCCCACGTTGTCCCACGTTGTCCCACGTTGTCCCACGTTGTCCCACGTTGTCCAACGATGTCCAACGGTGTCCCACGTTGTCCCACGTTGTCCCACGTTGTCCCACGTTGTCCCACGGTGTCCAACGGTGTCCCACGTTGTCCCACGTTGTCCCACGTTGTCCCACGTTGTCCCACGTTGTCCCACGTTGTCCCACGATGTCCCACGTTGTCCCACGTTGTCCCACGTTGTCCCACGTTGTCCCACGTTATCCCACGGTGTCCAACGGTGTCCCACGTTGTCCCACGTTGTCCCACGTTGTCCCACGTTGTCCCACGTTGTCCCACGTTGTCCCACGATGTCCCACGTTGTCCCACGTTGTCCCACGTTGTCCCGCGTTGTCCCACGTTGTCCCACGTTGTCCCACGTTGTCCCACGTTGTCCCACGTTGTCCCACGGTGTCCAACCGTGTCCAACGATGTCCAACGATGTCCAACGATGTCCAACGGTGTCCAACGATGTCCAACGATGTCCAACGGTGTCCCACGATGTCCAACGATGTCCAACGATGTCCAACGGTGTCCAACGGTGTCCCACGATGTCCAACGGTGTCCAACGGTGTCCCACGATGTCCACCGATGTCCAACGGTGTCCAACGGTGTCCAACGGTGTCCAACGGTGTCCAACGATGTCCAACGGTGTCCAACGATGTCCAACGATGTCCAACGATGTCCAACGGTGTCCAACGATGTCCAACGATGTCCAACGGTGTCCCACGATGTCCAACGACGTCCAACGATGTCCAACGGTGTCCAACGGTGTCCCACGTTGTCCCACGTTGTCCCACGTTGTCCCACGGTGTCCAACGATGTCCAACGGTGTCCCACGTTGTCCAACGGTGTCCCACGTTGTCCCACGTTGTCCCACGTTGTCCCACGTTGTCCCACGATGTCCCACGTTGTCCCACGTTGTCCCACGTTGTCCCACGTTGTCCCACGTTGTCCCACGTTGTCCCACGTTGTCCCACGGTGTCCAACGGTGTCCCATGATGTCCAACGATGTCCAACGATGTCCAACGGTGTCCAACGGTGTCCCACGTTGTCCCACGTTGTCCCACGTTGTCCCACGGTGTCCAACGATGTCCAACGGTGTCCCACGTTGTCCAGCGGTGTCCCACGTTGTCCCACGTTGTCCCACGTTGTCCCACGTTGTCCCACGGTGTCCAACGGTGTCCCACGTTGTCCCACGTTGTCCCACGTTGTCCCACGTTGTCCCACGTTGTCCCACGTTGTCCCACGTTGTCCCACGTTGTCCCACGGTGTCCAACGGTGTCCAACGATGTCCAACGGTGTCCAACGGTGTCCCACGATGTCCACCGATGTCCAACGGTGTCCAACGGTGTCCAACGGTGTCCCACGGTGTCCAACGAGGTCCAACGGTGTCCAACGATGTCCAACGGTGTCCCACGTTGTCCCACGTTGTCCCACGTTGTCCCACGGTGTCCAACGATGTCCAACGGTGTCCAACGATGTCCAACGGTGTCCCACGATGTCCAACGATGTCCAACGATGTCCAACGGTGTCCAACGGTGTCCCACGTTGTCCCACGTTGTCCCACGTTGTCCCACGTTGTCCCACGGTGTCCAACGGTGTCCAACGATGTCCAACGGTGTCCAACGGTGTCCCACGATGTCCACCGATGTCCAACGGTGTCCAACGGTATCCAACGGTGTCCAACGGTGTCCAACGGTGTCCAACGATGTCCAACGATGTCCAACGATGTCCAACGGTGTCCCACGTTGTCCCACGTTGTCCCACGTTGTCCCACGGTGTCCAACGGTGTCCCACGGTGTCCAACGATGTCCAACGATGTCCAACGATGTCCAACGGTGTCCCACGTTGTCCCACGTTGTCCCACGCTGTCCCACGGTGTCCAACGGTGTCCCACGGTGTCCCACGTTGTCCCACGTTGTCCCACGGTGTCCAACGATGTCCAACGGTGTCCAACGGTGTCCCACGGTGTCCCACGGTGTCCAACGGTGTCCCACGTTGTCCCACGTTGTCCCACGTTGTCCCACGTTGTCCCACGATGTCCCACGTTGTCCAACGATGTCCAACGGTGTCCCACGTTGTCCCACGTTGTCCCACGTTGTCCAACGGTGTCCCACGGTGTCCCACGTTGTCCCACGTTGTCCCACGTTGTCCCACGTTGTCCCACGTTGTCCCACGTTGTCCCACGTTGTCCCACGTTGTCCCACGTTGTCCCACGTTGTCCCACGGTGTCCAACGGTGTCCAACGGTGTCCAACGGTGTCCAACGATGTCCAACGGTGTCCAACGGTGTCCAACGGTGTCCCACGGTGTCCAACGGTGTCCCGCGTTGTCCCACGTTGTCCCACGTTGTCCCACGTTGTCCCACGTTGTCCCACGTTGTCCCACGTTGTCCCACGTTGTCCAACGATGTCCAACGGTGTCCCACGTTGTCCCACGTTGTCCCACGTTGTCCCACGTTGTCCCACGTTGTCCCACGTTGTCCCACGGTGTCCAACGGTGTCCCACGTTGTCCCACGTTGTCCCACGTTGTCCCACGTTGTCCCACGTTGTCCCACGGTGTCCAACGATGTCCAACGGTGTCCCACGTTGTCCAGCGGTGTCCCACGTTGTCCCACGTTGTCCCACGTTGTCCCACGTTGTCCCACGGTGTCCAACGGTGTCCCACGTTGTCCCACGTTGTCCCACGTTGTCCCACGTTGTCCCACGTTGTCCCACGTTGTCCCACGTTGTCCCACGGTGTCCAACGGTGTCCAACGATGTCCAACGGTGTCCAACGGTGTCCCACGATGTCCACCGATGTCCAACGGTGTCCAACGGTGTCCAACGGTGTCCCACGGTGTCCAACGATGTCCAACGGTGTCCAACGATGTCCAACGGTGTCCCACGTTGTCCCACGTTGTCCCACGTTGTCCCACGGTGTCCAACGATGTCCAACGGTGTCCAACGATGTCCAACGGTGTCCCACGATGTCCAACGATGTCCAACGATGTCCAACGGTGTCCAACGGTGTCCCACGTTGTCCCACGTTGTCCCACGTTGTCCCACGTTGTCCCACGGTGTCCAACGGTGTCCCACGTTGTCCCACGGTGTCCAACGGTGTCCAACGATGTCCAACGGTGTCCAACGGTGTCCAACGATGTCCAACGATGTCCAACGATGTCCAACGGTGTCCCACGTTGTCCCACGTTGTCCCACGTTGTCCCACGGTGTCCAACGGTGTCCCACGGTGTCCAACGATGTCCAACGATGTCCAACGATGTCCAACGGTGTCCCACGTTGTCCCACGTTGTCCCACGTTGTCCCACGGTGTCCAACGGTGTCCCACGGTGTCCCACGTTGTCCCACGTTGTCCCACGGTGTCCAACGATGTCCAACGGTGTCCAACGGTGTCCCACGGTGTCCCACGGTGTCCAACGGTGTCCCACGTTGTCCCACGTTGTCCCACGTTGTCCCACGTTGTCCCACGATGTCCCACGTTGTCCAACGATGTCCAACGGTGTCCCACGTTGTCCCACGTTGTCCCACGTTGTCCAACGGTGTCCCACGGTGTCCCACGTTGTCCCACGTTGTCCCACGTTGTCCCACGTTGTCCCACGTTGTCCCACGTTGTCCCACGTTGTCCCACGTTGTCCCACGTTGTCCCACGTTGTCCCACGGTGTCCAACGGTGTCCAACGGTGTCCAACGGTGTCCAACGATGTCCAACGGTGTCCAACGGTGTCCAACGGTGTCCCACGGTGTCCAACGGTGTCCCGCGTTGTCCCACGTTGTCCCACGTTGTCCCACGTTGTCCCACGTTGTCCCACGTTGTCCCACGTTGTCCCACGTTGTCCAACGATGTCCAACGGTGTCCCACGTTGTCCCACGTTGTCCCACGTTGTCCCACGTTGTCCCACGTTGTCCCACGTTGTCCCACGGTGTCCAACGGTGTCCCACGTTGTCCCACGTTGTCCCACGTTGTCCCACGTTGTCCCACGTTGTCCCACGGTGTCCAACGATGTCCAACGGTGTCCCACGTTGTCCAGCGGTGTCCCACGTTGTCCCACGTTGTCCCACGTTGTCCCACGTTGTCCCACGGTGTCCAACGGTGTCCCACGTTGTCCCACGTTGTCCCACGTTGTCCCACGTTGTCCCACGTTGTCCCACGTTGTCCCACGTTGTCCCACGGAGTCCAACGGTGTCCAACGATGTCCAACGGTGTCCAACGGTGTCCCACGA
The DNA here is from genome assembly GCF_910591885.1 of Bombus terrestris. Taxonomy (NCBI): domain Eukaryota; kingdom Metazoa; phylum Arthropoda; class Insecta; order Hymenoptera; family Apidae; genus Bombus; species Bombus terrestris. The sequence continues at coordinate 31,724 of NW_025963705.1, forward strand.
TGTCCACCGATGTCCAACGGTGTCCAACGGTGTCCAACGGTGTCCCACGGTGTCCAACGATGTCCAACGGTGTCCAACGATGTCCAACGGTGTCCCACGTTGTCCCACGTTGTACCACGTTGTCCCACGGTGTCCAACGATGTCCAACGGTGTCCAACGATGTCCAACGGTGTCCCACGATGTCCAACGATGTCCAACGGTGTCCAACGGTGTCCCACGTTGTCCCACGTTGTCCCACGTTGTCCCACGTTGTCCCACGGTGTCCAACGGTGTCCCACGTTGTCCCACGGTGTCCAACGGTGTCCAACGATGTCCAACGGTGTCCAACGGTGTCCCACGATGTCCACCGATGTCCAACGGTGTCCAACGGTATCCAACGGTGTCCAACGGTGTCCAACGGTGTCCAACGATGTCCAACGATGTCCAACGATGTCCAACGGTGTCCCACGTTGTCCCACGTTGTCCCACGTTGTCCCACGGTGTCCAACGGTGTCCCACGGTGTCCAACGATGTCCAACGATGTCCAACGATGTCCAACGGTGTCCCACGTTGTCCCACGTTGTCCCACGTTGTCCCACGGTGTCCAACGGTGTCCCACGGTGTCCCACGTTGTCCCACGTTGTCCCACGGTGTCCAACGATGTCCAACGGTGTCCAACGGTGTCCCACGGTGTCCCACGGTGTCCAACGGTGTCCCACGTTGTCCCACGTTGTCCCACGTTGTCCCACGTTGTCCCACGATGTCCCACGTTGTCCAACGATGTCCAACGGTGTCCCACGTTGTCCCACGTTGTCCCACGTTGTCCCACGTTGTCCCACGTTGTCCCACGTTGTCCCACGTTGTCCCACGGTGTCCAACGGTGTCCCACGTTGTCCCACGTTGTCCCACGGTGTCCAACGATGTCCAACGGTGTCCAACGGTGTCCCACGGTGTCCCACGTTGTCCCACGTTGTCCCACGTTGTCCCACGTTGTCCCACGTTGTCCCACGTTGTCCCACGTTGTCCCACGTTGTCCCACGTTGTCCCACGGTGTCCAACGATGTCCAACGGTGTCCAACGGTGTCCAACGATGTCCAACGGTGTCCAACAGTGTCCCACGGTGTCCAACGGTGTCCAACGGTGTCCCACGGTGTCCAACGGTGTCCCACGTTGTCCCACGTTGTCCCACGTTGTCCCACGTTGTCCCACGATGTCCCACGTTGTCCAACGATGTCCAACGGTGTCCCACGTTGTCCCACGTTGTCCTACGTTGTCCCACGTTGTCCCACGTTGTCCCACGTTGTCCCACGTTGTCCCACGGTGTCCAACGGTGTCCAACGATGTCCAACGGTGTCCAACGGTGTCCCACGTTGTCCCACGTTGTCCCACGGTGTCCAACGATGTCCAACGGTGTCCCACGTTGTCCCACGTTGTCCCACGTTGTCCCACGTTGTCCCACGTTGTTCCATGGTTTCCCACGTTGTCCCACGTTGTCCCACGGTGTCCAACGATGTCCAACGGTGTCCAACGGTGTCCCACGGTGTCCAACGGTGTCCCACGTTGTCCCACGTTGTCCCACGTTGTCCCACGTTGTCCCACGGTGTCCAACGGTGTCCAACGGTGTCCAACGGTGTCCCACGATGTCCACCGATGTCCAACGGTGTCCAACGGTGTCCAACGGTGTCCCACGGTGTCCAACGATGTCCAACGGTGTCCAACGATGTCCAACGGTGTCCCACGTTGTCCCACGTTGTCCCACGTTGTCCCACGGTGTCCAACGATGTCCAACGGTGTCCAACGGTGTCCAACGGTGTCCAACGATGTCCAACGATGTCCAACGGTGTCCAACGGTGTCCCACGTTGTCCCACGTTGTCCCACGGTGTCCAACGATGTCCAACGGTGTCCCACGTTGTCCCACGTTGTCCCACGTTGTCCCACGTAGTCCCACGTTGTTCCATGGTTTCCCACGTTGTCCCACGTTGTCCCACGTTGTCCCACGGTGTCCAACGATGTCCAACGGTGTCCAACGGTGTCCCACGTTGTCCAACGGTGTCCCACGGTGTCCAACGGTGTCCCACGTTGTCCCACGTTGTCCCACGTTGTCCCACGTTGTCCCACGTTGTCCCACGTTGTCCCACGGTGTCCAACGATGTCCAACGATGTCCAACGATGTCCAACGGTGTCCCACGTTGTCCCACGTTGTCCCACGTTGTCCCACGGTGTCCAACGGTGTCCCACGTTGTCCCACGTTGTCCCACGTTGTCCCACGGTGTCCAACGATGTCCAACGGTGTCCAACGGTGTCCCACGGTGTCCAACGGTGTCCCGCGTTGTCCCACGTTGTCCCACGGTGTCCAACGGTGTCCCACGTTGTCCCACGTTGTCCCACGGTGTCCAACGATGTCCAACGGTGTCCAACGGTGTCCCACGTTGTCCCACGTTGTCCCACGGTGTCCAACGATGTCCAACGGTGTCCCACGTTGTCCCACGTTGTCCCACGTTGTCCCACGTTGTCCCACGTTGTTCCATGGTTTCCCACGTTGTCCCACGTTGTCCCACGGTGTCCAACGATGTCCAACGGTGTCCAACGGTGTCCCACGGTGTCCAACGGTGTCCCACGTTGTCCCACGTTGTCCCACGTTGTCCCACGTTGTCCCACGGTGTCCAACGGTGTCCAACGGTGTCCAACGGTGTCCCACGATGTCCACCGATGTCCAACGGTGTCCAACGGTGTCCAACGGTGTCCCACGGTGTCCAACGATGTCCAACGGTGTCCAACGATGTCCAACGGTGTCCCACGTTGTCCCACGTTGTCCCACGTTGTCCCACGGTGTCCAACGATGTCCAACGGTGTCCAACGGTGTCCAACGGTGTCCAACGATGTCCAACGATGTCCAACGGTGTCCAACGGTGTCCCACGTTGTCCCACGTTGTCCCACGGTGTCCAACGATGTCCAACGGTGTCCCACGTTGTCCCACGTTGTCCCACGTTGTCCCACGTTGTCCCACGTTGTTCCATGGTTTCCCACGTTGTCCCACGTTGTCCCACGTTGTCCCACGGTGTCCAACGATGTCCAACGGTGTCCAACGGTGTCCAACGGTGTCCCACGATGTCCACCGATGTCCAACGGTGTCCAACGGTGTCCAACGGTGTCCCACGGTGTCCAACGATGTCCAACGGTGTCCAACGATGTCCAACGGTGTCCCACGTTGTCCCACGTTGTCCCACGTTGTCCCACGGTGTCCAACGATGTCCAACGGTGTCCAACGGTGTCCAACGGTGTCCCACGATGTCCAACGATGTCCAACGATGTCCAACGGTGTCCAACGGTGTCCCACGTTGTCCCACGTTGTCCCACGTTGTCCCACGTTGTCCCACGGTGTCCAACGGTGTCCAACGATGTCCAACGGTGTCCAACGGTGTCCCACGATGTCCACCGATGTCCAACGGTGTCCAACGGTATCCAACGGTGTCCAACGGTGTCCAACGGTGTCCAACGATGTCCAACGATGTCCAACGATGTCCAACGGTGTCCCACGTTGTCCCACGTTGTCCCACGTTGTCCCACGGTGTCCAACGGTGTCCCACGGTGTCCCACGTTGTCCCACGTTGTCCCACGGTGTCCAACGATGTCCAACGGTGTCCAACGGTGTCCAACGGTGTCCCACGTTGTCCCACGTTGTCCCACGTTGTCCCACGGTGTCCAACGATGTCCAACGGTGTCCAACGGTGTCCCACGTTGTCCAACGGTGTCCCACGGTGTCCAACGGTGTCCCACGTTGTCCCACGTTGTCCCACGTTGTCCCACGTTGTCCCACGTTGTCCCACGGTGTCCAACGGTGTCCAACGATGTCCAACGGTGTCCAACGGTGTCCCACGATGTCCACCGATGTCCAACGGTGTCCAACGGTATCCAACGGTGTCCAACGGTGTCCAACGGTGTCCAACGATGTCCAACGATGTCCAACGATGTCCAACGGTGTCCCACGTTGTCCCACGTTGTCCCACGTTGTCCCACGGTGTCCAACGGTGTCCCACGGTGTCCCACGTTGTCCCACGTTGTCCCACGGTGTCCAACGATGTCCAACGGTGTCCAACGGTGTCCCACGTTGTCCCACGTTGTCCCACGTTGTCCCACGTTGTCCCACGATGTCCCACGGTGTCCAACGGTGTCCCACGTTGTCCCACGTTGTCCCACGTTGTCCCACGTTGTCCCACGTTGTCCCACGTTGTCCCACGGTGTCCAACGGTGTCCAACGATGTCCAACGGTGTCCAACGGTGTCCCACGATGTCCACCGATGTCCAACGGTGTCCAACGGTGTCCAACGGTGTCCCACGGTGTCCAACGATGTCCAACGGTGTCCAACGATGTCCAACGGTGTCCCACGTTGTCCCACGTTGTCCCACGTTGTCCCACGGTGTCCAACGGTGTCCCACGGTGTCCCACGTTGTCCCACGTTGTCCCACGGTGTCCAACGATGTCCAACGGTGTCCAACGGTGTCCCACGTTGTCCCACGTTGTCCCACGGTGTCCAACGATGTCCAACGGTGTCCCACGTTGTCCCACGTTGTCCCACGTTGTCCCACGTTGTCCCACGTTGTCCCACGTTGTCCCACGTTGTTCCATGGTTTCCCACGTTGTCCCACGTTGTCCCACGGTGTCCAACGATGTCCAACGGTGTCCAACGGTGTCCCACGGTGTCCAACGGTGTCCCACGGTGTCCCACGTTGTCCCACGTTGTCCCACGTTGTCCCACGGTGTCCAACGGTGTCCAACGGTGTCCAACGGTGTCCCACGATGTCCACCGATGTCCAACGGTGTCCAACGGTGTCCAACGGTGTCCCACGGTGTCCAACGATGTCCAACGGTGTCCAACGATGTCCAACGGTGTCCCACGTTGTCCCACGTTGTCCAACGGTGTCCAACGATGTCCAACGATGTCCAACGGTGTCCAACGGTGTCCCACGTTGTCCCACGTTGTCCCACGGTGTCCAACGATGTCCAACGGTGTCCCACGTTGTCCCACGTTGTCCCACGTTGTCCCACGTTGTCCCACGTAGTTCCATGGTTTCCCACGTTGTCCCACGTTGTCCCACGTTGTCCCACGGTGTCCAACGATGTCCAACGGTGTCCAACGGTGTCCAACGGTGTCCCACGATGTCCACCGATGTCCAACGGTGTCCAACGGTGTCCAACGGTGTCCCACGGTGTCCAACGATGTCCAACGGTGTCCAACGATGTCCAACGGTGTCCCACGTTGTCCCACGTTGTCCCACGTTGTCCCACGGTGTCCAACGATGTCCAACGGTGTCCAACGATGTCCAACGGTGTCCCACGATGTCCAACGATGTCCAACGATGTCCAACGGTGTCCAACGGTGTCCCACGTTGTCCCACGTTGTCCCACGTTGTCCCACGTTGTCCCACGGTGTCCAACGGTGTCCAACGATGTCCAACGGTGTCCAACGGTGTCCCACGATGTCCACCGATGTCCAACGGTGTCCAACGGTATCCAACGGTGTCCAACGGTGTCCAACGGTGTCCAACGATGTCCAACGATGTCCAACGATGTCCAACGGTGTCCCACGTTGTCCCACGTTGTCCCACGTTGTCCCACGGTGTCCCACGGTGTCCCACGGTGTCCCACGTTGTCCCACGTTGTCCCACGGTGTCCAACGATGTCCAACGGTGTCCAACGGTGTCCCACGTTGTCCCACGTTGTCCCACGTTGTCCCACGTTGTCCCACGTTGTCCCACGTTGTCCCACGTTGTCCCACGTTGTCCCACGATGTCCCACGTTGTCCAACGATGTCCAACGGTGTCCCACGTTGTCCCACGTTGTCCTACGTTGTCCCACGTTGTCCCACGTTGTCCCACGTTGTCCCACGTTGTCCCACGTTGTCCCACGTTGTCCCACGTTGTCCCACGTTGTTCCATGGTTTCCCACGTTGTCCCACGTTGTCCCACGTTGTCCCACGGTGTCCAACGATGTCCAACGGTGTCCAACGGTGTCCCACGTTGTCCAACGGTGTCCCACGGTGTCCAACGGTGTCCCACGTTGTCCCACGTTGTCCCACGTTGTCCCACGTTGTCCCACGTTGTCCCACGGTGTCCAACGGTGTCCCACGATGTCCACCGATGTCCAACGGTGTCCAACGGTGTCCAACGGTGTCCCACGGTGTCCAACGATGTCCAACGGTGTCCAACGATGTCCAACGGTGTCCCACGTTGTCCCACGTTGTCCCACGTTGTCCCACGTTGTCCCACGTTGTTCCATGGTTTCCCACGTTGTCCCACGTTGTCCCACGTTGTCCCACGGTGTCCAACGATGTCCAACGGTGTCCAACGGTGTCCCACGTTGTCCAACGGTGTCCCACGGTGTCCAACGGTGTCCCACGTTGTCCCACGTTGTCCCACGTTGTCCCACGTTGTCCCACGTTGTCCCACGGTGTCCAACGGTGTCCAACGATGTCCAACGGTGTCCAACGGTGTCCCACGATGTCCACCGATGTCCAACGGTGTCCAACGGTATCCAACGGTGTCCAACGGTGTCCAACGGTGTCCAACGATGTCCAACGATGTCCAACGATGTCCAACGGTGTCCCACGTTGTCCCACGTTGTCCCACGTTGTCCCACGGTGTCCAACGGTGTCCCACGGTGTCCCACGTTGTCCCACGTTGTCCCACGGTGTCCAACGATGTCCAACGGTGTCCAACGGTGTCCCACGTTGTCCCACGTTGTCCCACGTTGTCCCACGTTGTCCCACGATGTCCCACGGTGTCCAACGGTGTCCCACGTTGTCCCACGTTGTCCCACGTTGTCCCACGTTGTCCCACGTTGTCCCACGTTGTGCCACGGTGTCCAACGGTGTCCAACGATGTCCAACGGTGTCCAACGGTGTCCCACGATGTCCAACGATGTCCAACGGTGTCCAACGGTGTCCAACGGTGTCCCACGGTGTCCAACGATGTCCAACGGTGTCCAACGATGTCCAACGGTGTCCCACGTTGTCCCACGTTGTCCCACGTTGTCCCACGGTGTCCAACGGTGTCCCACGGTGTCCCACGTTGTCCCACGTTGTCCCACGGTGTCCAACGATGTCCAACGGTGTCCAACGGTGTCCCACGTTGTCCCACGTTGTCCCACGGTGTCCAACGATGTCCAACGGTGTCCCACGTTGTCCCACGTTGTCCCACGTTGTCCCACGTTGTCCCACGTTGTCCCACGTTGTCCCACGTTGTTCCATGGTTTCCCACGTTGTCCCACGTTGTCCCACGGTGTCCAACGATGTCCAACGGTGTCCAACGGTGTCCCACGGTGTCCAACGGTGTCCCACGGTGTCCCACGTTGTCCCACGTTGTCCCACGTTGTCCCACGGTGTCCAACGGTGTCCAACGGTGTCCAACGGTGTCCCACGATGTCCACCGATGTCCAACGGTGTCCAACGGTGTCCAACGGTGTCCCACGGTGTCCAACGATGTCCAACGGTGTCCAACGATGTCCAACGGTGTCCCACGTTGTCCCACGTTGTCCAACGGTGTCCAACGATGTCCAACGATGTCCAACGGTGTCCAACGGTGTCCCACGTTGTCCCACGTTGTCCCACGGTGTCCAACGATGTCCAACGGTGTCCCACGTTGTCCCACGTTGTCCCACGTTGTCCCACGTTGTCCCACGTAGTTCCATGGTTTCCCACGTTGTCCCACGTTGTCCCACGTTGTCCCACGGTGTCCAACGATGTCCAACGGTGTCCAACGGTGTCCAACGGTGTCCCACGATGTCCACCGATGTCCAACGGTGTCCAACGGTGTCCAACGGTGTCCCACGGTGTCCAACGATGTCCAACGGTGTCCAACGATGTCCAACGGTGTCCCACGTTGTCCCACGTTGTCCCACGTTGTCCCACGGTGTCCAACGATGTCCAACGGTGTCCAACGATGTCCAACGGTGTCCCACGATGTCCAACGATGTCCAACGATGTCCAACGGTGTCCAACGGTGTCCCACGTTGTCCCACGTTGTCCCACGTTGTCCCACGTTGTCCCACGGTGTCCAACGGTGTCCAACGATGTCCAACGGTGTCCAACGGTGTCCCACGATGTCCACCGATGTCCAACGGTGTCCAACGGTATCCAACGGTGTCCAACGGTGTCCAACGGTGTCCAACGATGTCCAACGATGTCCAACGATGTCCAACGGTGTCCCACGTTGTCCCACGTTGTCCCACGTTGTCCCACGTTGTCCAACGGTGTCCCACGGTGTCCCACGTTGTCCCACGTTGTCCCACGGTGTCCAACGATGTCCAACGGTGTCCAACGGTGTCCCACGTTGTCCCACGTTGTCCCACGTTGTCCCACGTTGTCCCACGTTGTCCCACGTTGTCCCACGTTGTCCCACGTTGTCCCACGATGTCCCACGTTGTCCAACGATGTCCAACGGTGTCCCACGTTGTCCCACGTTGTCCTACGTTGTCCCACGTTGTCCCACGTTGTCCCACGTTGTCCCACGTTGTCCCACGTTGTCCCACGTTGTCCCACGTTGTCCCACGGTGTCCAACGGTGTCCCACGTTGTCCCACGTTGTCCCACGGTGTCCAACGATGTCCAACGGTGTCCAACGGTGTCCCACGGTGTCCCACGTTGTCCCACGTTGTCCCACGTTGTCCCACGTTGTCCCACGTTGTCCCACGTTGTCCCACGTTGTCCCACGTTGTCCCACGTTGTCCCACGTTGTCCCACGTTGTCCCACGTTGTCCCACGTTGTCCCACGTTGTCCCACGGTGTCCAACGGTGTCCAACGGTGTCCAACGGTGTCCAACGATGTCCAACGGTGTCCAACGGTGTCCCACGGTGTCCAACGGTGTCCAACGGTGTCCCACGGTGTCCAGCGGTGTCCCACGTTGTCCCACGTTGTCCCACGTTGTCCCACGTTGTCCCACGATGTCCCACGGTGTCCAACGGTGTCCCACGTTGTCCCACGTTGTCCCACGTTGTCCCACGTTGTCCCACGTTGTCCCACGTTGTCCCACGTTGTCCCACGTTGTCCCACGTTGTCCCACGGTGTCCAACGGTGTCCAACGATGTCCAACGGTGTCCAACGGTGTCCCACGATGTCCACCGATGTCCAACGGTGTCCAACGGTGTCCAACGGTGTCCCACGGTGTCCAACGATGTCCAACGGTGTCCAACGATGTCCAACGGTGTCCCACGTTGTCCCACGTTGTCCCACGTTGTCCCACGGTGTCCAACGATGTCCAACGGTGTCCAACGATGTCCAACGGTGTCCCACGATGTCCAACGATGTCCAACGATGTCCAACGGTGTCCAACGGTGTCCCACGTTGTCCCACGTTGTCCCACGTTGTCCCACGTTGTCCAACGATGTCCAACGGTGTCCAACGGTGTCCCACGTTGTCCCACGTTGTCCCACGTTGTCCCACGTTGTTCCATGGTTTCCCACGTTGTCCCACGTTGTCCCACGGTGTCCAACGATGTCCAACGGTGTCCAACGGTGTCCCACGGTGTCCAACGGTGTCCCACGTTGTCCCACGTTGTCCCACGTTGTCCCACGGTGTCCAACGGTGTCCAACGATGTCCAACGGTGTCCAACGGTGTCCCACGATGTCCACCGATGTCCAACGGTGTCCAACGGTGTCCAACGGTGTCCCACGGTGTCCAACGATGTCCAACGGTGTCCAACGATGTCCAACGGTGTCCCACGTTGTCCCACGTTGTCCCACGTTGTCCCACGTTGTCCCACGTTGTTCCATGGTTTCCCACGTTGTCCCACGTTGTCCCACGTTGTCCCACGGTGTCCAACGATGTCCAACGGTGTCCAACGGTGTCCCACGTTGTCCAACGGTGTCCCACGGTGTCCAACGGTGTCCCACGTTGTCCCACGTTGTCCCACGTTGTCCCACGTTGTCCCACGTTGTCCCACGGTGTCCAACGGTGTCCAACGATGTCCAACGGTGTCCAACGGTGTCCCACGATGTCCACCGATGTCCAACGGTGTCCAACGGTATCCAACGGTGTCCAACGGTGTCCAACGGTGTCCAACGATGTCCAACGATGTCCAACGATGTCCAACGGTGTCCCACGTTGTCCCACGTTGTCCCACGTTGTCCCACGGTGTCCAACGGTGTCCCACGGTCTCCCACGTTGTCCCACGTTGTCCCACGGTGTCCAACGATGTCCAACGGTGTCCAACGGTGTCCCACGTTGTCCCACGTTGTCCCACGTTGTCCCACGTTGTCCCACGTTGTCCCACGTTGTCCCACGTTGTCCCACGTTGTCCCACGATGTCCCACGTTGTCCAACGATGTCCAACGGTGTCCCACGTTGTCCCACGTTGTCCTACGTTGTCCCACGTTGTCCCACGTTGTCCCACGTTGTCCCACGTTGTCCCACGTTGTCCCACGGTGTCCAACGGTGTCCCACGTTGTCCCACGTTGTCCCACGGTGTCCAACGATGTCCAACGGTGTCCACCGATGTCCAACGGTGTCCAACGGTGTCCAACGGTGTCCCACGGTGTCCAACGATGTCCAACGGTGTCCAACGATGTCCAACGGTGTCCCACGTTGTCCCACGTTGTCCCACGTTGTCCCACGGTGTCCAACGATGTCCAACGGTGTCCAACGATGTCCAACGGTGTCCCACGATGTCCAACGATGTCCAACGATGTCCAACGGTGTCCAACGGTGTCCCACGTTGTCCCACGTTGTCCCACGTTGTCCCACGTTGTCCAACGATGTCCAACGGTGTCCAACGGTGTCCCACGTTGTCCCACGTTGTCCCACGTTGTCCCACGTTGTCCCACGTTGTTCCATGGTTTCCCACGTTGTCCCACGTTGTCCCACGGTGTCCAACGATGTCCAACGGTGTCCAACGGTGTCCCACGGTGTCCAACGGTGTCCCACGTTGTCCCACGTTGTCCCACGTTGTCCCACGGTGTCCAACGGTGTCCAACGATGTCCAACGGTGTCCAACGGTGTCCCACGATGTCCACCGATGTCCAACGGTGTCCAACGGTGTCCAACGGTGTCCCACGGTGTCCAACGATGTCCAACGGTGTCCAACGATGTCCAACGGTGTCCCACGTTGTCCCACGTTGTCCCACGTTGTCCCACGTTGTCCCACGTTGTTCCATGGTTTCCCACGTTGTCCCACGTTGTCCCACGTTGTCCCACGTTGTCCCACGTTGTCCCACGGTGTCCAACGATGTCCAACGGTGTCCAACGGTGTCCAACGGTGTCCAACGATGTCCAACGATGTCCAACGGTGTCCAACGGTGTCCCACGTTGTCCCACGTTGTCCCACGGTGTCCAACGATGTCCAACGGTGTCCCACGTTGTCCCACGTTGTCCCACGTTGTCCCACGTTGTCCCACGTTGTTCCATGGTTTCCCACGTTGTCCCACGTTGTCCCACGTTGTCCCACGGTGTCCAACGATGTCCAACGGTGTCCAACGGTGTCCCACGTTGTCCAACGGTGTCCCACGTTGTCCCACGTTGTCCCACGTTGTCCCACGGTGTCCAACGATGTCCAACGGTGTCCAACGGTGTCCCACGGTGTCCAACGGTGTCCCACGTTGTCCCACGTTGTCCCACGTTGTCCCACGTTGTCCCACGTTGTCCCACGTTGTCCCACGTTGTCCGACGATGTCCAACGGTGTCCCACGTTGTCCCACGTTGTTCCATGGTTTCCCACGTTGTCCCACGTTGTCCCACGTTGTCCCACGGTGTCCAACGATGTCCAACGGTGTCCAACGGTGTCCAACGGTGTCCAACGGTGTCCAACGGTGTCCCACGTTGTCCCACGTTGTCCCACGTTGTCCCACGGTGTCCAACGATGTCCAACGGTGTCCCACGTTGTCCCACGTTGTCCCACGTTGTCCCACGTTGTCCCACGTTGTCCCACGATGTCCCACGTTGTCCCACGTTGTCCCACGTTGTCCCACGATGTCCCACGTTGTCCCACGTTGTCCCACGTTGTCCCACGTTGTCCCACGTTGTCCCACGTTGTCCCACGTTCTCCCACGTTGTCCCACGTTGTCCCACGTTGTCCGACGATGTCCAACGGTGTCCCACGTTGTCCCACGTTGTTCCATGGTTTCCCACGTTGTCCCACGTTGTCCCACGTTGTCCCACGGTGTCCAACGATGTCCAACGGTGTCCAACGGTGTCCAACGGTGTCCAACGGTGTCCAACGGTGTCCCACGTTGTCCCACGTTGTCCCACGTTGTCCCACGGTGTCCCACGTTGTCCCACGGTGTCCAACGATGTCCAACGGTGTCCAACGGTGTCCAACGGTGTCCAACGGTGTCCAACGGTGTCCCACGTTGTCCCACGTTGTCCCACGTTGTCCCACGGTGTCCAACGATGTCCAACGGTGTCCCACGTTGTCCCACGTTGTCCCACGTTGTCCCACGGTGTCCAACGGTGTCCAACGATGTCCCACGTTGTCCCACGTTGTCCCACGTTGTCCCACGTTGTCCCACGATGTCCCACGTTGTCCCACGTTGTCCCACGTTGTCCCACGTTGTCCCACGTTGTCCCACGTTGTCCCACGTTGTCCCACGATGTCCCACGTTGTCCCACGTTGTCCCACGATGTCCCACGTTGTCCCACGTTGTCCCACGTTGTCCCACGTTGTCCCACGTTGTCCCACGTTGTCCCACGTTGTCCCACGTTGTCCCACGTTGTCCCACGGTGTCCAACGGTGTCCAACGATGTCCCACGTTGTCCCACGTTGTCCCACGTTGTCCCACGTTGTCCCACGATGTCCCACGTTGTCCCACGTTGTCCCACGTTGTCCCACGTTGTCCCACGTTGTCCCACGTTGTCCCACGTTGTCCCACGTTGTCCCACGGTGTCCAACGATGTCCAACGGTGTCCAGCGATGTCCAACGGTGTCCCACGTTGCCCCACGTTTTCCACGTTGTCCCACGTTGTCCCACGGTGTCCAACGATGTCCAACGATGTCCAACGGTGTCCCACGTTGTCCCACGTTGTTCCATGGTTTCCCACGTTGTCCCACGTTGTCCCACGTTGTCCCACGGTGTCCAACGATGTCCAACGGTGTCCAACGGTGTCCAACGGTGTCCAACGGTGTCCCACGTTGTCCCACGTTGTCCCACGTTGTCCCACGGTGTCCCACGTTGTCCCACGTTGTCCCACGTTGTCCCACGTTGTCCCACGATGTCCCACGTTGTCCCACGTTGTCCCACGTTGTCCCACGTTGTCCGACGTTGTCCCACGTTGTCCCACGTTGTCCCACGTTGTCCCACGTTGTCCCACGTTGTCCCACGTTGTCCCACGGTGTCCAACGATGTCCAACGGTGTCCAACGGTGTCCCACGTTGTCCCACGTTGTCCCACGTTGTCCCACGTTGTCCCACGTTGTCCCACGTTGTCCCACGTTGTCCCACGTTGTCCCACGTTGTCCCACGTTGTCCAACGATGTCCAACGGTGTCCCACGTTGTCCCACGTTGTCCCACGTTGTCCCACGATGTCCCACGTTGTCCCACGTTGTCCCACGTTGTCCCACGTTGTCCCACGTTGTCCCACGTTGTCCCACGTTCTCCCACGTTGTCCCACGTTGTCCCACGTTGTCCCACGGTGTCCAACGATGTCCAACGGTGTCCAACGGTGTCCCACGGTGTCCAACGGTGTCCCACGTTGTCCCACGTTGTCCCACGTTGTCCCACGTTGTCCCACGTTGTCCCACGTTGTCCCACGTTGTCCAACGATGTCCAACGGTGTCCCACGTTGTCCCACGTTGTTCCATGGTTTCCCACGTTGTCCCACGTTGTCCCACGTTGTCCCACGGTGTCCAACGATGTCCAACGGTGTCCAACGGTGTCCCACGTTGTCCCACGTTGTCCCACGGTGTCCAACGATGTCCAACGGTGTCCCACGTTGTCCAACGATGTCCAACGGTGTCCCACGTTGTCCCACGTTGTCCCACGTTGTCCCACGTTGTCCCACGTTGTCCCACGATGTCCCACGTTGTCCCACGTTGTCCCACGTTGTCCCACGTTGTCCCACGTTGTCCCACGTTGTCCCACGTTGTCCCACGTTGTCCCACGTTGTCCCACGTTGTCCCACGTTGTCCCACGTTGTCCCACGTTGTCCCACGTTGTCCCACGGTGTCCAACGGTGTCCAACGATGTCCCACGTTGTCCCACGTTGTCCCACGTTGTCCCACGTTGTCCCACGATGTCCCACGTTGTCCCACGTTGTCCCACGTTGTCCCACGTTGTCCCACGTTGTCCCACGTTGTCCCACGTTGTCCCACGTTGTCCCACGTTGTCCCACGTTGTCCCACGTTGTCCCACGGTGTCCAACGATGTCCAACGGTGTCCAGCGATGTCCAACGGTGTCCCACGTTGTCCCACGTTTTCCCACGTTGTCCCACGTTGTCCCACGGTGTCCAACGATGTCCAACGATGTCCAACGGTGTCCCACGTTGTCCCACGTTGTTCCATGGTTTCCCACGTTGTCCCACGTTGTCCCACGTTGTCCCACGGTGTCCAACGATGTCCAACGGTGTCCAACGGTGTCCAACGGTGTCCAACGGTGTCCCACGTTGTCCCACGTTGTCCCACGTTGTCCCACGTTGTCCCACGTTGTCCCACGATGTCCCACGTTGTCCCACGTTGTCCCACGTTGTCCCACGGTGTCCAACAATGTCCAACGGTGTCCCACGTTGTCCAACGGTGTCCCACGTTGTCCCACGTTGTCCCACGTTGTCCCACGTTGTCCCACGATGTCCCACGTTGTCCCACGTTGTCCCACGTTGTCCCACGTTGTCCCACGTTGTCCCACGTTGTCCCACGTTGTCCCACGTTGTCCCACGTTGTCCCACGTTGTCCCACGGTGTCCAACGATGTCCAACGGTGTCCAACGGTGTCCCACGGTGTCCAACGGTGTCCCACGTTGTCCCACGTAGTCCCACGTTGTCCCACGTTGTCCCACGTTGTCCCACGTTGTCCCACGTTGTCCGACGATGTCCAACGGTGTCCCACGTTGTCCCACGTTGTTCCATGGTTTCCCACGTTGTCCCACGTTGTCCCACGTTGTCCCACGGTGTCCAACGATGTCCAACGGTGTCCAACGATGTCCAACGATGTCCAACGGTGTCCCACGATGTCCAACGATGTCCAACGATGTCCAACGGTGTCCAACGGTGTCCAACGGTGTCCCACGGTGTCCAACGGTGTCCCACGTTGTCCCACGTTGTCCCACGTTGTCCCACGTTGTCCCACGCTGTCCCACGTTGTCCCACGTTGTCCAACGATGTCCAACGGTGTCCCTCGTTGTCCCACGTTGTTCCATGGTTTCCCACGTTGTCCCACGTTGTCCCACGTTGTCCCACGTTGTCCCACGTTGTCCCACGGTGTCCCACGGTGTCCAACGATGTCCAACGGTGTCCCACGTTGTCCCACGTTGTCCCACGTTGTCCCACGTTGTCCCACGTTGTCCCACGATGTCCAACGATGTCCAACGGTGTCCCACGTTGTCCCACGTTGTCCCACGTTGTCCCACGTTGTCCCACGGTGTCCAACGATGTCCAACGATGTCCAACGGTGTCCAACGGTGTCCCACGGTGTCCAACGGTGTCCCACGTTGTCCCACGTTGGCCCACGTTGTCCCACGTTGTCCCACGTTGTCCCACGCTGTCCCACGTTGTCCAACGATGTCCAACGGTGTCCCACGTTGTCCCACGTTGTTCCATGGTTTCCCACGTTGTCCCACGTTGTCCCACGTTGTCCCACGTTGTCCCACGTTGTCCCACGGTGTCCCACGGTGTCCAACGATGTCCAACGGTGTCCCACGTTGTCCCACGTTGTCCCACGTTGTCCCACGTTGTCCCACGTTGTCCCACGATGTCCCACGTTGTCCCACGTTGTCCCACGATGTCCCACGTTGTCCCACGTTGTCCCACGTTGTCCCACGTTGTCCCACGTGGTCCCACGTTGTCCCACGTTGTCCCACGGTGTCCAACGATGTCCAACGGTGTCCCACGTTGTCCAACGGTGTCCCACGTTGTCCCACGTTGTCCCACGTTGTCCCACGTTGTCCCACGATGTCCCACGTTGTCCCACGTTGTCCCACGTTGTCCCACGTTGTCCCACGTTGTCCCACGTTGTCCCACGTTGTCCCACGTTGTCCCACGTTCTCCCACGTTGTCCCACGTTGTCCCACGTTGTCCCACGGTGTCCAACGATGTCCAACGGTGTCCAACGGTGTCCCACGGTGTCCAACGGTGTCCCACGTTGTCCCACGTTGTCCCACGTTGTCCCACGTTGTCCCACGTTGTCCCACGTTGTCCCACGTTGTTCCATGGTTTCCCACGTTGTCCCACGTTGTCCCACGTTGTCCCACGGTGTCCAACGATGTCCAACGGTGTCCAACGGTGTCCCACGTTGTCCCACGTTGTCCCACGGTGTCCAACGATGTCCAACGGTGTCCCACGTTGTCCAACGATGTCCAACGGTGTCCCACGTAGTCCCACGTTGTCCCACGTTGTCCCACGTTGTCCCACGTTGTCCCACGATGTCCCACGTTGTCCCACGTTGTCCCACGTTGTCCCACGTTGTCCCACGTTGTCCCACGTTGTCCCACGTTGTCCCACGTTGTCCCACGTTGTCCCACGTTGTCCCACGTTGTCCCACGTTGTCCCACGTTGTCCCACGTTGTCCCACGTTGTCCCACGTTGTCCCACGGTGTCCAACGGTGTCCAACGATGTCCCACGTTGTCCCACGTTGTCCCACGTTGTCCCACGTTGTCCCACGTTGTCCCACGTTGTCCCACGTTGTCCCACGTTGTCCCACGTTGTCCCACGTTGTCCCACGTTGTCCCACGGTGTCCAACGATGTCCAACGGTGTCCAACGGTGTCCCACGGTGTCCAACGGTGTCCCACGTTGTCCCACGTTGTCCCACGTTGTCCCACGTTGTCCCACGTTGTCCCACGTTGTCCCACGTTGTCCGACGATGTCCAACGGTGTCCCACGTTGTCCCACGTTGTTCCATGGTTTCCCACGTTGTCCCACGTTGTCCCACGTTGTCCCACGGTGTCCAACGATGTCCAACGGTGTCCAACGGTGTCCAACGGTGTCCAACGGTGTCCAACGGTGTCCCACGTTGTCCCACGTTGTCCCACGTTGTCCCACGGTGTCCAACGATGTCCAACGGTGTCCCACGTTGTCCCACGTTGTCCCACGTTGTCCCACGTTGTCCCACGTTGTCCCACGATGTCCCACGTTGTCCCACGTTGTCCCACGTTGTCCCACGTTGTCCCACGTTGTCCCACGTTGTCCCACGTTGTCCCACGTTGTCCCACGTTGTCCCACGTTGTCCCACGTTGTCCCACGTTGTCCCACGTTGTCCCACGTTGTCCCACGTTGTCCCACGTTGTCCCACGGTGTCCAACGGTGTCCAACGATGTCCCACGTTGTCCCACGTTGTCCCACGTTGTCCCACGTTGTCCCACGATGTCCCACGTTGTCCCACGTTGTCCCACGGTGTCCCACGTTGTCCCACGTTGTCCCACGTTGTCCCACGTTGTCCCACGTTGTCCCACGTTGTCCCACGGTGTCCAACGATGTCCAACGGTGTCCAGCGATGTCCAACGGTGTCCCACGTTGTCCCACGTTGTCCCACGGTGTCCAACGATGTCCAACGATGTCCAACGGTGTCCCACGTTGTCCCACGTTGTTCCATGGTTTCCCACGTTGTCCCACGTTGTCCCACGTTGTCCCACGGTGTCCAACGATGTCCAACGGTGTCCAACGGTGTCCAACGGTGTCCAACGGTGTCCCACGTTGTCCCACGTTGTCCCACGTTGTCCCACGATGTCCCACGTTGTCCCACGTTGTCCCACGTTGTCCCACGATGTCCCACGTTGTCCCACGTTGTCCCACGTTGTCCCACGTTGTCCCACGTTGTCCCACGTTGTCCCACGTTGTCCCACGTTGTCCCACGTTGTCCCACGTTGTCCGACGATGTCCAACGGTGTCCCACGTTGTCCCACGTTGTTCCATGGTTTCCCACGTTGTCCCACGTTGTCCCACGTTGTCCCACGGTGTCCAACGATGTCCAACGGTGTCCAACGGTGTCCAACGGTGTCCAACGGTGTCCAACGGTGTCCCACGTTGTCCCACGTTGTCCCACGTTGTCCCACGGTGTCCAACGATGTCCAACGGTGTCCCACGTTGTCCCACGTTGTCCCACGTTGTCCCACGTTGTCCCACGTTGTCCCACGATGTCCCACGTTGTCCCACGTTGTCCCACGTTGTCCCACGATGTCCCACGTTGTCCCACGTTGTCCCACGTTGTCCCACGTTGTCCCACGTTGTCCCACGTTGTCCCACGTTGTCCCACGTTGTCCCACGGTGTCCAACGGTGTCCAACGATGTCCCACGTTGTCCCACGTTGTCCCACGTTGTCCCACGTTGTCCCACGATGTCCCACGTTGTCCCACGTTGTCCCACGTTGTCCCACGTTGTCCCACGTTGTCCCACGTTGTCCCACGTTGTCCCACGTTGTCCCACGTTGTCCCACGGTGTCCAACGATGTCCAACGGTGTCCAGCGATGTCCAACGGTGTCCCACGTTGTCCCACGTTTTCCCACGTTGTCCCACGTTGTCCCACGGTGTCCAACGATGTCCAACGGTGTCCAGCGATGTCCAACGGTGTCCCACGTTGTCCCACGTTTTCCCACGTTGTCCCACGTTGTCCCACGGTGTCCAACGATGTCCAACGATGTCCAACGGTGTCCCACGTTGTCCCACGTTGTTCCATGGTTTCCCACGTTGTCCCACGTTGTCCCACGTTGTCCCACGGTGTCCAACGAAGTCCAACGGTGTCCAACGGTGTCCAACGGTGTCCAACGGTGTCCCACGTTGTCCCACGTTGTCCCACGTTGTCCCACGGTGTCCCACGTTGTCCCACGTTGTCCCACGTTGTCCCACGTTGTCCCACGATGTCCCACGTTGTCCCACGTTGTCCCACGTTGTCCCACGTTGTCCGACGTTGTCCCACGTTGTCCCACGTTGTCCCACGTTGTCCCACGTTGTCCCACGTTGTCCCACGTTGTCCCACGGTGTCCAACGATGTCCAACGGTGTCCAACGGTGTCCCACGTTGTCCCACGTTGTCCCACGTTGTCCCACGTTGTCCCACGTTGTCCCACGTTGTCCCACGTTGTCCCACGTTGTCCCACGTTGTCCCACGTTGTCCAACGATGTCCAACGGTGTCCCACGTTGTCCCACGTTGTCCCACGTTGTCCCACGATGTCCCACGTTGTCCCACGTTGTCCCACGTTGTCCCACGTTGTCCCACGTTGTCCCACGTTGTCCCACGTTCTCCCACGTTGTCCCACGTTGTCCCACGTTGTCCCACGGTGTCCAACGATGTCCAACGGTGTCCAACGGTGTCCCACGGTGTCCAACGGTGTCCCACGTTGTCCCACGTTGTCCCACGTTGTCCCACGTTGTCCCACGTTGTCCCACGTTGTCCCACGTTGTCCAACGATGTCCAACGGTGTCCCACGTTGTCCCACGTTGTTCCATGGTTTCCCACGTTGTCCCACGTTGTCCCACGTTGTCCCACGGTGTCCAACGATGTCCAACGGTGTCCAACGGTGTCCCACGTTGTCCCACGTTGTCCCACGGTGTCCAACGATGTCCAACGGTGTCCCACGTTGTCCAACGATGTCCAACGGTGTCCCACGTTGTCCCACGTTGTCCCACGTTGTCCCACGTTGTCCCACGTTGTCCCACGATGTCCCACGTTGTCCCACGTTGTCCCACGTTGTCCCACGTTGTCCCACGTTGTCCCACGTTGTCCCACGTTGTCCCACGTTGTCCCACGTTGTCCCACGTTGTCCCACGTTGTCCCACGTTGTCCCACGTTGTCCCACGTTGTCCCACGGTGTCCAACGGTGTCCAACGATGTCCCACGTTGTCCCACGTTGTCCCACGTTGTCCCACGTTGTCCCACGATGTCCCACGTTGTCCCACGTTGTCCCACGTTGTCCCACGTTGTCCCACGTTGTCCCACGGTGTCCCACGTTGTCCCACGTTGTTCCATGGTTTCCCACGTTGTCCCACGTTGTCCCACGTTGTCCCACGGTGTCCAACGATGTCCAACGGTGTCCAACGGTGTCCAACGGTGTCCAACGGTGTCCAACGGTGTCCCACGTTGTCCCACGTTGTCCCACGTTGTCCCACGTTGTCCCACGGTGTCCAACGATGTCCAACGGTGTCCAACGGTGTCCCACGGTGTCCAACGGTGTCCCACGTTGTCCCACGTTGTCCCACGTTGTCCCACGTTGTCCCACGTTGTCCCACGTTGTCCCACGTTGTCCCACGTTGTCCCACGTTGTCCCACGGTGTCCAACGATGTCCAACGGTGTCCAACGGTGTCCCACGTTGTCCCACGTTGTCCCACGTTGTCCCACGTTGTCCCACGTTGTCCCACGTTGTCCCACGTTGTCCCACGTTGTCCCACGTTGTCCCACGTTGTCCCACGTTGTCCCACGTTGTCCCACGTTGTCCCACGTTGTCCCACGTTGTCCCACGTTGTCCCACGTTGTCCCACGTTGTCCCACGTTGTCCCACGGTGTCCAACGATGTCCAACGGTGTCCAGCGATGTCCAACGGTGTCCCACGTTGTCCCACGTTTTCCCACGTTGTCCCACGTTGTCCCACGGTGTCCAACGATGTCCAACGATGTCCAACGGTGTCCCACGTTGTCCCACGTTGTTCCATGGTTTCCCACGTTGTCCCACGTTGTCCCACGTTGTCCCACGTTGTCCAACGGTGTCCAACGGTGTCCAACGGTGTCCAACGGTGTCCCACGTTGTCCCACGTTGTCCCACGTTGTCCCACGTTGTCCCACGATGTCCCACGTTGTCCCACGTTGTCCCACGTTGTCCCACGATGTCCCACGTTGTCCCACGTTGTCCCACGGTGTCCAACGGTGTCCAACGATGTCCCACGTTGTCCCACGTTGTCCCACGTTGTCCCACGTTGTCCCACGATGTCCCACGTTGTCCCACGTTGTCCCACGTTGTCCCACGTTGTCCCACGTTGTCCCACGATGTCCCACGTTGTCCCACGTTGTCCCACGTTGTCCCACGTTGTCCCACGTTGTCCCACGTTGTCCCACGTTGTCCCACGTTGTCCCACGTTGTCCCACGTTGTCCCACGTTGTCCCACGGTGTCCAACGATGTCCAACGGTGTCCAGCGATGTCCAACGGTGTCCCACGTTGTCCCACGTTTTCCCACGTTGTCCCACGTTGTCCCACGGTGTCCAACGATGTCCAACGATGTCCAACGGTGTCCCACGTTGTCCCACGTTGTTCCATGGTTTCCCACGTTGTCCCACGTTGTCCCACGTTGTCCCACGTTGTCCCACGTTGTCCCACGGTGTCCAACGATGTCCAACGGTGTCCAGCGATGTCCAACGGTGTCCCACGTTGTCCCACGTTTTCCCACGTTGTCCCACGTTGTCCCACGGTGTCCAACGATGTCCAACGATGTCCAACGGTGTCCCACGTTGTCCCACGTTGTTCCATGGTTTCCCACGTTGTCCCACGTTGTCCCACGTTGTCCCACGGTGTCCAACGATGTCCAACGGTGTCCAACGGTGTCCAACGGTGTCCAACGGTGTCCCACGTTGTCCCACGTTGTCCCACGTTGTCCCACGTTGTCCCACGTTGTCCCACGATGTCCCACGTTGTCCCACGTTGTCCCACGTTGTCCCACGTTGTCCCACGTGGTCCCACGTTGTCCCACGTTGTCCCACGGTGTCCAACGATGTCCAACGGTGTCCCACGTTGTCCAACGGTGTCCCACGTTGTCCCACGTTGTCCCACGTTGTCCCACGTTGTCCCACGATGTCCCACGTTGTCCCACGTTGTCCCACGTTGTCCCACGTTGTCCCACGTTGTCCCACGTTGTCCCACGTTGTCCCACGTTGTCCCACGTTGTCCCACGTTGTCCCACGTTGTCCCACGTTGTCCCACGTTGTCCCACGGTGTCCCACGGTGTCCAACGATGTCCAACGGTGTCCCACGTTGTCCCACGTTGTCCCACGATGTCCCACGTTGTCCCACGTTGTCCCACGTTGTCCCACGTTGTCCCACGTGGTCCCACGTTGTCCCACGTTGTCCCACGGTGTCCAACGATGTCCAACGGTGTCCCACGTTGTCCAACGGTGTCCCACGTTGTCCCACGTTGTCCCACGTTGTCCCACGTTGTCCCACGATGTCCCACGTTGTCCCACGTTGTCCCACGTTGTCCCACGTTGTCCCACGTTGTCCCACGTTATCCCACGTTGTCCCACGTTGTCCCACGTTGTCCCACGTTGTCCCACGTTGTCCCACGATGTCCCACGTTGTCCCACGTTGTCCCACGTTGTCCCACGTTGTCCCACGTTGTCCCACGTGGTCCCACGTTGTCCCACGTTGTCCCACGGTGTCCAACGATGTCCAACGGTGTCCCACGTTGTCCAACGGTGTCCCACGTTGTCCAACGGTGTCCCACGTTGTCCCACGTTGTCCCACGTTGTCCCACGTTGTCCCACGATGTCCCACGTTGTCCCACGTTGTCCCACGTTGTCCCACGTTGTCCCACGTTGTCCCACGTTGTCCCACGTTGTCCCACGTTGTCCCACGTTGTCCCACGTTGTCCCACGTTGTCCCACGGTGTCCAACGATGTCCAACGGTGTCCAACGGTGTCCCACGGTGTCCAACGGTGTCCCACGTTGTCCCACGTTGTCCCACGCTGTCCCACGTTGTCCCACGTTGTCCCACGTTGTCCAACGATGTCCAACGGTGTCCCACGTTGTCCCACGTTGTTCCATGGTTTCCCACGTTGTCCCACGTTGTCCCACGTTGTCCCACGGTGTCCAACGATGTCCAACGGTGTCCAACGGTGTCCAACGGTGTCCAACGGTGTCCCACGTTGTCCCACGTTGTCCCACGTTGTCCCACGGTGTCCAACGATGTCCAACGGTGTCCCACGTTGTCCCACGTTGTCCCACGATGTCCCACGTTGTCCCACGTTGTCCCACGTTGTCCCACGTTGTCCAACGTTGTCCCACGTTGTCCCACGTTGTCCCACGTTGTCCCACGTTGTCCCACGTTGTCCCACGGTGTCCAACGATGTCCAACGGTGTCCAACGGTGTCCCACGTTGTCCCACGTTGTCCCACGTTGTCCCACGTTGTCCCACGTTGTCCCACGTTGTCCAACGATGTCCAACGGTGTCCCACGTTGTCCCACGTTGTCCCACGTTGTCCCACGTTGTCCCACGTTGTCCCACGTTGTCCCACGTTGTCCCACGTGGTCCCACGTTGTCCCACGTTGTCCCACGGTGTCCAACGATGTCCAACGGTGTCCCACGTTGTCCAACGGTGTCCCACGTTGTCCCACGTTGTCCCACGTTGTCCCACGTTGTCCCACGATGTCCCACGTTGTCCCACGTTGTCCCACGTTGTCCCACGTTGTCCCACGTTGTCCCACGTTGTCCCACGTTGTCCCACGTTGTCCCACGTTGTCCCACGTTGTCCCACGGTGTCCAACGATGTCCAACGGTGTCCAACGGTGTCCCACGGTGTCCAACGGTGTCCCACGTTGTCCCACGTTGTCCCACGTTGTCCCACGTTGTCCCACGTTGTCCCACGTTGTCCCACGTTGTCCCACGTTGTCCCACGTTGTCCCACGTTGTCCCACGTTGTCCCACGTTGTCCCACGTTGTCCCACGTTGTCCCACGGTGTCCCACGTTGTCCCACGTTGTCCCACGTTGTCCCACGTTGTCCCACGTTGTCCCACGTTGTCCCACGATGTCCCACGTTGTCCCACGTTGTCCCACGTTGTCCCACGATGTCCCACGTTGTCCCACGTTGTCCCACGTTGTCCCACGTTGTCCCACGATGTCCCACGTTGTCCCACGTTGTCCCACGTTGTCCCACGTTGTCCCACGGTGTCCAACGATGTCCAACGGTGTCCAACGGTGTCCCACGGTGTCCAACGGTGTCCCACGTTGTCCCACGTTGTCCCACGTTGTCCCACGTTGTCCCACGT
>NW_025963706.1:0-54366 GCF_910591885.1 Bombus terrestris
ACGGTGTCCAACGATGTCCAACGGTGTCCAACGATGTCCCACGTTGTCCCACGTTGTCCCACGTTGTCCCACGTTGTCCACGATGTCCCACGTTGTCCCACGTTGTACCACGTTGTCCCACGTTGTCCCACGTTGTCCCACGTTGTCCCACGTTGTCCCACGTTGTCCCACGTTGTCCCACGGTGTCCAACGATGTCCAACGGTGTCCAACGGTGTCCAACGGTGTCCAACGATGTCCAACGATGTCCAACGATGTCCAACGGTGTCCAACGATGTCCAACGATGTCCAACGGTGTCCCACGATGTCCAACGATGTCCAACGATGTCCAACGATGTCCAACGGTGTCCCACGTTGTCCCACGTTGTCCCACGTTGTCCCACGTTGTCCCACGTTGTCCCACGGTGTCCAACGATGTCCAACGGTGTCCCACGTTGTCCAACGGTGTCCCACGTTGTCCAACGGTGTCCCACGTTGTCCCACGTTGTCCCACGTTGTCCCACGTTGTCCAACGGTGTCCCACGTTTGTCCCACGTTGTCCCACGTTGTCCCACGTTGTCCCACGTTGTCCCACGTTGTCCCACGGTGTCCAACGATGTCCAACGGTGTCCAACGGTGTCCCACGTTGTCCCACGGTGTCCAACGATGTCCAACGGTGTCCCACGTTGTCCCACGTTGTTGCATGGTTTCCCACGTTGTCCCACGTTGTCCCACGTTGTCCCACGTTGTCCCACGTTGTCCCACGGTGTCCCACGGTGTCCAACGATGTCCAACGGTGTCCCACGTTGTCCCACGTTGTCCCACGTTGTCCCACGTTGTCCCACGTTGTCCCACGTTGTCCCACGTTGTCCCACGTTGTCCCACGTTGTCCCACGTTGTCCCACGTGGTCCCACGTTGTCCCACGTTGTCCCACGGTGTCCAACGATGTCCAACGGTGTCCCACGTTGTCCCACGTTGTCCCACGGTGTCCAACGATGTCCAACGCTGTCCAACGGTGTCCCACGTTGTCCCACGTTGTCCCACGTTGTCCCACGTTGTCCCACGTTGTCCCACGTTGTCCCACGTTGTCCCACGTTGTCCCACGTTGTCCCACGGTGTCCAACGATGTCCAACGGTGTCCAACGGTGTCCCACGTTGTCCCACGTTGTCCCACGGTGTCCAACGATGTCCAACGGTGTCCCACGTTGTCCAACGATGTCCAACGGTGTCCCACGTTGTCCCACGTTGTCCCACGTTGTCCCACGTTGTCCCACGTTGTCCCACGATGTCCCACGTTGTCCCACGTTGTCCCACGTTGTCCCACGTTGTCCCACGTTGTCCCACGTTGTCCCACGTTGTCCCACGTTGTCCCACGTTGTCCCACGTTGTCCCACGTTATCCCACGTGGTCCCACGTTGTCCCACGTTGTCCCACGGTGTCCAACGATGTCCAACGGTGTCCCACGTTGTCCAACGGTGTCCCACGTTGTCCCACGTTGTCCCACGTTGTCCCACGTTGTCCCACGATGTCCCACGTTGTCCCACGTTGTCCCACGTTGTCCCACGTTGTCCCACGTTGTCCCACGTTGTCCCACGTTGTCCAACGATGTCCAACGGTGTCCCACGTTGTCCCACGTTGTTCCATGGTTTCCCACGTTGTCCCACGTTGTCCCACGGTGTCCAACGATGTCCCACGTTGTCCCACGTTGTCCCACGTTGTCCCACGTTGTCCCACGTTGTCCCACGTTGTCCCACGTTGTCCCACGTTGTCCCACGTTGTCCCACGGTGTCCAACGGTGTCCAACGATGTCCCACGTTGTCCCACGTTGTCCCACGTTGTCCCACGTTGTCCCACGATGTCCCACGTTGTCCCACGTTGTCCCACGTTGTCCCACGTTGTCCCACGTTGTCCCACGTTGTCCCACGTTGTCCCACGTTGTCCCACGTTGTCCCACGTTGTCCCACGTTGTCCCACGGTGTCCAACGATGTCCAACGGTGTCCAGCGATGTCCAACGGTGTCCCACGTTGTCCCACGTTTTCCCACGTTGTCCCACGTTGTCCCACGGTGTCCAACGATGTCCAACGATGTCCAACGGTGTCCCACGTTGTCCCACGTTGTTCCATGGTTTCCCACGTTGTCCCACGTTGTCCCACGTTGTCCCACGGTGTCCCACGTTGTCCCACGTTGTCCCACGTTGTCCCACGTTGTCCCACGTTGTCCCACGTTGTCCCACGTTGTCCCACGTTGTCCCACGTTGTCCCACGTTGTCCCACGGTGTCCAACGATGTCCAACGGTGTCCAACGGTGTCCAACGGTGTCCCACGTTGTCCCACGTTGTCCCACGTTGTCCCACGTTGTCCCACGTTGTCCCACGTTGTCCCACGTTGTCCGACGATGTCCAACGGTGTCCCACGTTGTCCCACGTTGTTCCATGGTTTCCCACGTTGTCCCACGTTGTCCCACGTTGTCCCACGGTGTCCAACGATGTCCAACGGTGTCCAACGGTGTCCAACGGTGTCCAACGGTGTCCAACGGTGTCCCACGTTGTCCCACGTTGTCCCACGTTGTCCCACGTTGTCCCACGTTGTCCCACGTTGTCCCACGTTGTCCCACGGTGTCCAACGGTGTCCAACGATGTCCCACGTTGTCCCACGTTGTCCCACGTTGTCCCACGTTGTCCCACGATGTCCCACGTTGTCCCACGTTGTCCCACGTTGTCCCACGTTGTCCCACGTTGTCCCACGTTGTCCCACGTTGTCCCACGTTGTCCCACGGTGTCCAACGATGTCCAACGGTGTCCCACGTTGTCCAACGGTGTCCCACGTTGTCCCACGTTGTCCCACGTTGTCCCACGTTGTCCCACGATGTCCCACGGTGTCCAACGATGTCCAACGATGTCCAACGGTGTCCCACGTTGTCCCACGTTGTTCCATGGTTTCCCACGTTGTCCCACGTTGTCCCACGTTGTCCCACGGTGTCCAACGATGTCCAACGGTGTCCAACGGTGTCCAACGGTGTCCCACGTTGTCCCACGTTGTCCCACGTTGTCCCACGTTGTCCCACGTTGTCCCACGTTGTCCCACGTTGTCCCACGTTGTCCCACGTTGTCCCACGTTGTCCCACGGTGTCCAACGGTGTCCAACGATGTCCCACGTTGTCCCACGTTGTCCCACGTTGTCCCACGTTGTCCCACGATGTCCCACGTTGTCCCACGTTGTCCCACGTTGTCCCACGTTGTCCCACGTTGTCCCACGTTGTCCCACGTTGTCCCACGTTGTCCCACGTTGTCCCACGGTGTCCAACGATGTCCAACGGTGTCCAGCGATGTCCAACGGTGTCCCACGTTGTCCCACGTTTTCCCACGTTGTCCCACGTTGTCCCACGGTGTCCAACGATGTCCAACGATGTCCAACGGTGTCCCACGTTGTCCCACGTTGTTCCATGGTTTCCCACGTTGTCCCACGTTGTCCCACGTTGTCCCACGGTGTCCAACGATGTCCAACGGTGTCCAACGGTGTCCAACGGTGTCCAACGGTGTCCCACGTTGTCCCACGTTGTCCCACGTTGTCCGACGTTGTCCCACGTTGTCCCACGTTGTCCCACGTTGTCCCACGTTGTCCCACGTTGTCCCACGTTGTCCCACGGTGTCCAACGATGTCCAACGGTGTCCAGCGATGTCCAACGGTGTCCCACGTTGTCCCACGTTTTCCCACGTTGTCCCACGTTGTCCCACGGTGTCCAACGATGTCCAACGATGTCCAACGGTGTCCCACGTTGTCCCACGTTGTTCCATGGTTTCCCACGTTGTCCCACGTTGTCCCACGTTGTCCCACGGTGTCCAACGATGTCCAACGATGTCCAACGGTGTCCCACGTTGTCCCACGTTGTTCCATGGTTTCCCACGTTGTCCCACGTTGTCCCACGTTGTCCCACGGTGTCCAACGATGTCCAACGGTGTCCAACGGTGTCCCACGTTGTCCCACGTTGTCCCACGTTGTCCCACGTTGTCCCACGTTGTCCCACGATGTCCCACGTTGTCCCACGTTGTCCCACGTTGTCCCACGATGTCCCACGTTGTCCCACGTTGTCCCACGTTGTCCCACGTTGTCCCACGATGTCCCACGTTGTCCCACGTTGTCCCACGTTGTCCCACGTTGTCCCACGGTGTCCAACGATGTCCAACGGTGTCCAACGGTGTCCCACGGTGTCCAACGGTGTCCCACGTTGTCCCACGTTGTCCCACGTTGTCCCACGTTGTCCCACGTTGTCCCACGATGTCCCACGTTGTCCCACGTTGTCCGACGTTGTCCCACGTTGTCCCACGTTGTCCCACGTTGTCCCACGGTGTCCAACGATGTCCAACGATGTCCAACGGTGTCCCACGTTGTCCCACGTTGTCCCACGTTGTCCCACGTTGTCCCACGATGTCCCACGTTGTCCCACGTTGTCCCACGTTGTCCCACGTTGTTCCATGGTTTCCCACGTTGTCCCACGTTGTCCCACGTTGTCCCACGGTGTCCAACGATGTCCAACGGTGTCCAACGGTGTCCAACGGTGTCCAACGGTGTCCCACGTTGTCCCACGTTGTCCCACGTTGTCCCACGTTGTCCCACGATGTCCCACGTTGTCCCACGTTGTCCCACGTTGTCCCACGATGTCCCACGTTGTCCCACGTTGTCCCACGTTGTCCCACGTTGTCCCACGATGTCCCACGTTGTCCCACGTTGTCCCACGTTGTCCCACGTTGTCCCACGGTGTCCCACGTTGTCCCACGTTGTCCCACGTTGTCCCACGATGTCCCACGTTGTCCCACGTTGTCCCACGTTGTCCCACGTTGTCCCACGTTGTCCCACGATGTCCCACGTTGTCCCACGTTGTCCCACGTTGTCCCACGTTGTCCCACGGTGTCCAACGATGTCCAACGGTGTCCAACGGTGTCCCACGGTGTCCAACGGTGTCCCACGTTGTCCCACGTTGTCCCACGTTGTCCCACATTGTCCCACGTTGTCCCACGATGTCCCACGTTGTCCCACGTTGTCCCACGTTGTCCCACGTTGTCCCACGGTGTCCAACGATGTCCAACGGTGTCCAACGGTGTCCAACGGTGTCCAACGATGTCCAACGATGTCCAACGATGTCCAACGGTGTCCAACGATGTCCAACGATGTCCAACGGTGTCCCACGATGTCCAACGATGTCCAACGATGTCCAACGGTGTCCAACGATGTCCAACGGTGTCCAACGATGTCCAACGATGTCCAACGGTGTCCCACGATGTCCAACGATGTCCAACGATGTCCAACAGTGTCCAACGGTGTCCCACGGTGTCCAACGGTGTCCCACGTTGTCCCACGTTGTCCCACGTTGTCCCACGTTGTCCCACGATGTCCCACGTTGTCCCACGTTGTCCCACGTTGTCCCACGTTGTCCCACGTTGTCCCACGGTGTCCAACGATGTCCAACGGTGTCCAACGGTGTCCAACGGTGTCCAACGATGTCCAACGATGTCCAACGATGTCCAACGGTGTCCAACGATGTCCAACGATGTCCAACGATGTCCAACGGTGTCCCACGATGTCCAACGATGTCCAACGATGTCCAACGGTGTCCAACGGTGTCCCACGGTGTCCAACGGTGTCCCACGTTGTCCCACGTTGTCCCACGTTGTCCCACGTTGTCCCACGTTGTCCCACGGTGTCCAACGATGTCCAACGGTGTCCAACGGTGTCCAACGGTGTCCAACGGTGTCCCAAGTTGTCCCACGTTGTCCCACGTTGTCCCACGGTGTCCAACGATGTCCAACGGTGTCCCACGTTGTCCCACGGTGTCCAACGATGTCCAACGGTGTCCCACGTTGTCCAACGGTGTCCCACGTTGTCCCACGTTGTCCCACGTTGTCCCACGTTGTCCCACGTTGTCCCACGTTGTCCCACGTTGTCCCACGTTGTCCCACGTTGTCCCACGTTGTCCCACGTTGTCCCACGTTGTCCCACGGTGTCCAACGATGTCCAACGGTGTCCAACGGTGTCCCACGGTGTCCAACGGTGTCCACGTTGTCCCACGTTGTCCCACGTTGTCCCACGTTGTCCCACGTTGTCCCACGTTGTCCAACGATGTCCAACGGTGTCCCACGTTGTCCCACGTTGTTCCATGGTTTCCCACGTTGTCCCACGTTGTCCCACGTGGTCCCACGTTGTCCCACGTTGTCCCACGTTGTCCCACGTTGTCCCACGATGTCCCACGTTGTCCCACGTTGTCCCACGTTGTCCCACGTTGTCCCACGATGTCCCACGTTGTCCCACGTTGTCCCACGTTGTCCCACGTTGTCCCACGGTGTCCCACGTTGTCCCACGTTGTCCCACGTTGTCCCACGATGTCCCACGTTGTCCCACGTTGTCCCACGTTGTCCCACGTTGTCCCACGTTGTCCCACGATGTCCCACGTTGTCCCACGTTGTCCCACGTTGTCCCACGTTGTCCCACGGTGTCCAACGATGTCCAACGGTGTCCAACGGTGTCCCACGGTGTCCAACGGTGTCCCACGTTGTCCCACGTTGTCCCACGTTGTCCCACGTTGTCCCACGTTGTCCCACGATGTCCCACGTTGTCCCACGTTGTCCCACGTTGTCCCACGTTGTCCCACGGTGTCCAACGATGTCCAACGGTGTCCAACGGTGTCCAACGGTGTCCAACGATGTCCAACGATGTCCAACGATGTCCAACGGTGTCCAACGATGTCCAACGATGTCCAACGGTGTCCCACGATGTCCAACGATGTCCAACGATGTCCAACGGTGTCCAACGATGTCCAACGGTGTCCAACGATGTCCAACGATGTCCAACGGTGTCCCACGATGTCCAACGATGTCCAACGATGTCCAACAGTGTCCAACGGTGTCCCACGGTGTCCAACGGTGTCCCACGTTGTCCCACGTTGTCCCACGTTGTCCCACGTTGTCCCACGATGTCCCACGTTGTCCCACGTTGTCCCACGTTGTCCCACGTTGTCCCACGTTGTCCCACGGTGTCCAACGATGTCCAACGGTGTCCAACGGTGTCCAACGGTGTCCAACGATGTCCAACGATGTCCAACGATGTCCAACGGTGTCCAACGATGTCCAACGATGTCCAACGATGTCCAACGGTGTCCCACGATGTCCAACGATGTCCAACGATGTCCAACGGTGTCCAACGGTGTCCCACGGTGTCCAACGGTGTCCCACGTTGTCCCACGTTGTCCCACGTTGTCCCACGTTGTCCCACGTTGTCCCACGGTGTCCAACGATGTCCAACGGTGTCCAACGGTGTCCAACGGTGTCCAACGGTGTCCCAAGTTGTCCCACGTTGTCCCACGTTGTCCCACGGTGTCCAACGATGTCCAACGGTGTCCCACGTTGTCCCACGGTGTCCAACGATGTCCAACGGTGTCCCACGTTGTCCAACGGTGTCCCACGTTGTCCCACGTTGTCCCACGTTGTCCCACGTTGTCCCACGTTGTCCCACGTTGTCCCACGTTGTCCCACGTTGTCCCACGTTGTCCCACGTTGTCCCACGTTGTCCCACGTTGTCCCACGGTGTCCAACGATGTCCAACGGTGTCCAACGGTGTCCCACGGTGTCCAACGGTGTCCACGTTGTCCCACGTTGTCCCACGTTGTCCCACGTTGTCCCACGTTGTCCCACGTTGTCCAACGATGTCCAACGGTGTCCCACGTTGTCCCACGTTGTTCCATGGTTTCCCACGTTGTCCCACGTTGTCCCACGTGGTCCCACGTTGTCCCACGTTGTCCCACGGTGTCCAACGGTGTCCCACGTTGTCCCACGTTGTCCCACGTTGTCCCACGTTGTCCCACGGTGTCCAACGATGTCCAACGGTGTCCCACGTTGTCCCACGGTGTCCAACGATGTCCAACGGTGTCCCACGTTGTCCAACGGTGTCCCACGTTGTCCCACGTTGTCCCACGTTGTCCCACGTTGTCCCACGTTGTCCCACGTTGTCCCACGTTGTCCCACGTTGTCCCACGTTGTCCCACGTTGTCCCACGTTGTCCCACGTTGTCCCACGTTGTCCCACGTTGTCCCACGTTGTCCCACGTTGTCCCACGTTGTCCCACGTTGTCCCACGTTGTCCCACGTTGTCCCACGGTGTCCAACGATGTCCAACGGTGTCCCACGTTGTCCAACGGTGTCCCACGTTGTCCCACGTTGTCCCACGTTGTCCCACGTTGTCCCACGATGTCCCACGTTGTCCCACGTTGTCCCACGTTGTCCCACGTTGTCCCACGTTGTCCCACGTTGTTCCACGTTGTCCCACGTTGTCCCACGTTGTCCCACGTTGTCCCACGTTGTCCCACGGTGTCCAACGATGTCCAACGGTGTCCAACGGTGTCCCACGGTGTCCAACGGTGTCCCACGTTGTCCCACGTTGTCCCACGTTGTCCCACGTTGTCCCACGTTGTCCCACGTTGTCCCACGTTGTCCAACGATGTCCAACGGTGTCCCACGTTGTCCCACGTTGTTCCATGGTTTCCCACGTTGTCCCACGTTGTCCCACGTTGTCCCACGGTGTCCCACGATGTCCAACGATGTCCAACGGTGTCCCACGTTGTCCCACGTTGTCCCACGATGTCCCACGTTGTCCCACGTTGTCCCACGTTGTCCCACGTTGTCCCACGTTGTCCCACGTTGTCCCACGTTGTCCCACGTTGTCCCACGTTGTCCCACGTTGTCCCACGGTGTCCAACGATGTCCAACGGTGTCCCACGTTGTCCAACGGTGTCCCACGTTGTCCCACGTTGTCCCACGTTGTCCCACGTTGTCCCACGTTGTCCCACGTTGTCCCACGTTGTCCCACGTTGTCCCACGTTGTCCCACGTTGTCCCACGTTGTCCCACGGTGTCCAACGATGTCCAACGGTGTCCAACGGTGTCCCACGGTGTCCAACGGTGTCCCACGTTGTCCCACGTTGTCCCACGTTGTCCCACGTTGTCCCACGTTGTCCCACGTTGTCCACCGATGTCCAACGGTGTCCCACGTTGTCCCACGTTGTTCCATGGTTTCCCACGTTGTCCCACGTTGTCCCACGTTGTCCCACGTTGTCCCACGTTGTCCCACGTTGTCCCACGGTGTCCAACGATGTCCAACGGTGTCCCACGTTGTCCCACGTTGTTCCATGGTTTCCCACGTTGTCCCACGTTGTCCCACGTTGTCCCACGTTGTCCCACGTTGTCCCACGGTGTCCAACGATGTCCAACGGTGTCCCACGTTGTCCCACGTTGTCCCACGTTGTCCCACGTTGTCCCACGTTGTCCCACGATGTCCCACGTTGTCCCACGTTGTCCCACGTTGTCCCACGTTGTCCCACGTTGTCCCACGTTGTCCCACGTGGTCCCACGTTGTCCCACGTTGTCCCACGGTGTCCAACGATGTCCAACGGTGTCCCACGTTGTCCCACGTTGTCCCACGTTGTCCCACGTTGTCCCACGTTGTCCCACGTTGTCCCACGTTGTCCAACGATGTCCAACGGTGTCCCACGTTGTCCCACGTTGTTCCATGGTTTCCCACGTTGTCCCACGTTGTCCCACGTTGTCCCACGGTGTCCAACGATGTCCAACGGTGTCCAACGGTGTCCAACGGTGTCCAACGGTGTCCCACGTTGTCCCACGTTGTCCCACGTTGTCCCACGGTGTCCAACGATGTCCAACGGTGTCCCACGTTGTCCCACGTTGTCCCACGTTGTCCCACGTTGTCCCACGATGTCCCACGTTGTCCCACGTTGTCCCACGTTGTCCCACGTTGTCCCACGTTGTCCCACGTTGTCCCACGTTGTCCCACGTTGTCCCACGTTGTCCCACGTTGTCCCACGTTGTCCCACCTTGTCCCACGTTGTCCCACGTTGTCCCACGGTGTCCAACGGTGTCCAACGATGTCCCACGTTGTCCCACGTTGTCCCACGTTGTCCCACGTTGTCCCACGATGTCCCACGTTGTCCCACGTTGTCCCACGTTGTCCCACGTTGTCCCACGTTGTCCCACGTTGTCCCACGTTGTCCCACGTTGTCCCACGCTGTCCCACGTTGTCCCACGGTGTCCAACGATGTCCAACGGTGTCCAGCGATGTGAAACGGTGTCCCACGTTGTCCCACGTTGTCCCACGGTGTCCAACGATGTCCAACGGTGTCCCACGTTGTCCCACGTTGTCCCACGTTGTCCCACGTTGTCCCACGTTGTCCCACGGTGTCCAACGATGTCCAACGATGTCCAACGGTGTCCCACGTTGTCCCACGTTGTTCCATGGTTTCCCACGTTGTCCCACGTTGTCCCACGTTGTCCCACGGTGTCCAACGATGTCCAACGGTGTCCAACGGTGTCCAACGGTGTCCAACGGTGTCCCACGTTGTCCCACGTTGTCCCACGTTGTCCCACGTTGTCCCACGTTGTCCCACGTTGTCCCACGTTGTCCCACGATGTCCCACGTTGTCCCACGTTGTCCCACGTTGTCCCACGTTGTCCCACGTTGTCCCACGTTGTCCCACGTTGTCCCACGTTGTCCCACGTTGTCCCACGTTGTCCCACGTTGTCCCACGGTGTCCCACGGTGTCCAACGATGTCCAACGGTGTCCCACGTTGTCCCACGTTGTCCCACGATGTCCCACGTTGTCCCACGTTGTCCCACGTTGTCCCACGTTGTCCCACGTTGTCCCACGTTGTCCCACGTGGTCCCACGTTGTCCCACGTTGTCCCACGATGTCCCACGTTGTCCCACGTTGTCCCACGTTGTCCCACGTTGTCCCACGTTGTCCCACGTTGTCCCACGTTGTCCCACGTTGTCCCACGTTGTCCCACGGTGTCCAACGATGTCCAACGGTGTCCAGCGATGTCCAACGGTGTCCCACGTTGTCCCACGTTTTCCCACGTTGTCCCACGTTGTCCCACGGTGTCCAACGATGTCCAACGATGTCCAACGGTGTCCCACGTTGTCCCACGTTGTTCCATGGTTTCCCACGTTGTCCCACGTTGTCCCACGTTGTCCCACGGTGTCCAACGATGTCCAACGGTGTCCAACGGTGTCCAACGGTGTCCAACGGTGTCCCACGTTGTCCCACGTTGTCCCACGTTGTCCCACGGTGTCCAACGATGTCCAACGGTGTCCAACGGTGTCCCACGTTGTCCCACGTTGTCCCACGTTGTCCCACGTTGTCCCACGTTGTCCCACGTTGTCCCACGTTGTCCAACGATGTCCAACGGTGTCCCACGTTGTCCCACGTTGTCCCACGTTGTCCCACGTTGTCCCACGTTGTCCCACGTTGTCCCACGTTGTCCCACGTTGTCCCACGTTGTCCCACGTTGTCCCACGTTGTCCCACGTTGTCCCACGGTGTCCAACGGTGTCCAACGATGTCCCACGTTGTCCCACGTTGTCCCACGTTGTCCCACGTTGTCCCACGTTGTCCCACGATGTCCCACGTTGTCCCACGTTGTCCCACGTTGTCCCACGTTGTCCCACGTTGTCCCACGTTGTCCCACGTTGTCCCACGTTGTCCCACGTTGTCCCACGTTGTCCCACGTTGTCCCACGGTGTCCAACGATGTCCAACGATGTCCAACGGTGTCCCACGTTGTCCCACGTTGTTCCATGGTTTCCCACGTTGTCCCACGTTGTCCCACGTTGTCCCACGGTGTCCAACGATGTCCAACGGTGTCCAACGGTGTCCAACGGTGTCCAACGGTGTCCCACGTTGTCCCACGTTGTCCCACGATGTCCCACGTTGTCCCACGTTGTCCCACGATGTCCCACGTTGTCCCACGTTG
The DNA here is from genome assembly GCF_910591885.1 of Bombus terrestris. NCBI lineage: Eukaryota > Metazoa > Arthropoda > Insecta > Hymenoptera > Apidae > Bombus > Bombus terrestris. The sequence goes on from NW_025963706.1 coordinate 11,785, forward strand.
TCCCACGTTGTCCCACGATGTCCCACGTTGTCCCACGTTGTCCCACGTTGTCCCACGTTGTCCCACGATGTCCCACGTTGTCCCACGTTGTCCCACGTTGTCCCACGTTGTCCCACGGTGTCCAACGGTGTCCAACGGTGTCCAACGGTGTCCCACGGTGTCCAACGGTGTCCCACGTTGTCCCACGTTGTCCCACGTTGTCCCACGTTGTCCCACGTTGTCCCACGATGTCCCACGTTGTCCCACGTTGTCCGACGTTGTCCCACGTTGTCCCACGTTGTCCCACGTTGTCCCACGTTGTCCCACGTTGTCCCACGGTGTCCAACGATGTCCAACGGTGTCCAACGGTGTCCAACGGTGTCCAACGATGTCCAACGATGTCCAACGATGTCCAACGATGTCCAACGGTGTCCCACGTTGTCCCACGTTGTTCCATGGTTTCCCACGTTGTCCCACGTTGTCCCACGTTGTCCCACGGTGTCCAACGATGTCCAACGGTGTCCAACGATGTCCAACGGTGTCCAACGGTGTCCAACGGTGTCCAACGATGTCCAACGATGTCCAACGATGTCCAACGGTGTCCAACGGTGTCCCACGGTGTCCAACGGTGTCCCACGTTGTCCCACGTTGTCCCACGTTGTCCCACGTTGTCCCACGTTGTCCCACGTTGTCCCACGTTGTCCCACGTTGTCCCACGGTGTCCAACGATGTCCAACGGTGTCCAACGGTGTCCCACGGTGTCCAACGGTGTCCCACGTTGTCCCACGTTGTCCCACGTTGTCCCACGTTGTCCCACGTTGTCCCACGTTGTCCCACGTTGTCCAACGATGTCCAACGGTGTCCCACGTTGTCCCACGTTGTTCCATGGTTTCCCACGTTGTCCCACGTTGTCCCACGTTGTCCCACGGTGTCCAACGATGTCCAACGATGTCCAACGGTGTCCCACGATGTCCAACGATGTCCAACGATGTCCAACGGTGTCCAACGATGTCCAACGGTGTCCAACGATGTCCAACGATGTCCAACGGTGTCCCACGATGTCCAACGATGTCCAACGATGTCCAACGGTGTCCAACGGTGTCCAACGGTGTCCCACGGTGTCCAACCATGTCCAACGATGTCCAACGGTGTCCAACGGTGTCCAACGGTGTCCCACGGTGTCCAACGGTGTCCCACGTTGTCCAACGGTGTCCCACGTTGTCCCACGTTGTCCCACGTTGTCCCACGTTGTCCCACGTTGTCCCACGTTGTCCCACGTTGTCCAACGATGTCCAACGGTGTCCCACGTTGTCCCACGTTGTTCCATGGTTTCCCACGTTGTCCCACGTTGTCCCACGTTGTCCCACGGTGTCCAACGATGTCCAACGATGTCCAACGGTGTCCCACGATGTCCAACGATGTCCAACGATGTCCAACGGTGTCCAACGATGTCCAACGGTGTCCAACGATGTCCAACGATGTCCAACGGTGTCCCACGATGTCCAACGATGTCCAACGATGTCCAACGGTGTCCAACGGTGTCCAACGGTGTCCCACGGTGTCCAACCATGTCCAACGATGTCCAACGGTGTCCAACGGTGTCCAACGGTGTCCCACGGTGTCCAACGGTGTCCCACGTTGTCCCACGTTGTCCCACGTTGTCCCACGTTGTCCCACGATGTCCCACGTTGTCCAACGATGTCCAACGGTGTCCAACGATGTCCAACGATGTCCAACGGTGTCCCACGATGTCCAACGATGTCCAACGATGTCCAACGATGTCCAACGGTGTCCCACGTTGTCCCACGTTGTTCCATGGTTTCCCACGTTGTCCCACGTTGTCCCACGTTGTCCCACGGTGTCCAACGATGTCCAACGGTGTCCAACGGTGTCCAACGGTGTCCAACGGTGTCCCACGTTGTCCCACGTTGTCCCACGTTGTCCCACGGTGTCCAACGATGTCCAACGGTGTCCAACGGTGTCCCACGTTGTCCCACGTTGTCCCACGTTGTCCCACGTTGTCCCACGTTGTCCCACGTTGTCCCACGATGTCCCACGTTGTCCCACGTTGTCCCACGTTGTCCCACGTTGTCCCACGGTGTCCAACGATGTCCAACGGTGTCCAACGGTGTCCCACGGTGTCCAACGGTGTCCAACGATGTCCAACGATGTCCAACGATGTCCAACGATGTCCAACGGTGTCCCACGTTGTCCCACGTTGTTCCATGGTTTCCCACGTTGTCCCACGTTGTCCCACGTTGTCCCACGGTGTCCAACGATGTCCAACGGTGTCCAACGATGTCCAACGGTGTCCAACGGTGTCCAACGGTGTCCAACGATGTCCAACGATGTCCAACGATGTCCAACGGTGTCCAACGGTGTCCCACGGTGTCCAACGGTGTCCCACGTTGTCCCACGTTGTCCCACGTTGTCCCACGTTGTCCCACGTTGTCCCACGTTGTCCCACGTTGTCCCACGTTGTCCCACGTTGTCCCACGTTGTCCCACGTTGTCCCACGTTGTCCCACGTTGTCCCACGTTGTCCAACGATGCCCAACGGTGTCCCACGTTGTCCCACGTTGTTCCATGGTTTCCCACGTTGTCCCACGTTGTCCCACGTTGTCCCACGTTGTCCCACGTTGTCCCACGGTGTCCAACGATGTCCAACGGTGTCCCACGTTGTCCAACGGTGTCCCACGTTGTCCAACGGTGTCCCACGTTGTCCCACGTTGTCCCACGTTGTCCCACGTTGTCCCACGTTGTCCCACGTTGTCCCACGTTGTCCCACGTTGTCCCACGTTGTCCCACGTTGTCCCACGTTGTCCCACGTTGTCCCACGTTGTCCCACGGTGTCCAACGATGTCCAACGGTGTCCAACGGTGTCCCACGGTGTCCAACGGTGTCCCACGTTGTCCCACGTTGTCCCACGTTGTCCCACGTTGTCCCACGTTGTCCCACGTTGTCCAACGATGTCCAACGGTGTCCCACGTTGTCCCACGTTGTTGCATGGTTTCCCACGTTGTCCCACGTTGTCCCACGTTGTCCCACGTTGTCCCACGTTGTCCCACGGTGTCCCACGGTGTCCAACGATGTCCAACGGTGTCCCACGTTGTCCCACGTTGTCCCACGTTGTCCCACGTTGTCCCACGTTGTCCCACGTTGTCCCACGTTGTCCCACGTTGTCCCACGTTGTCCCACGTTGTCCCACGTGGTCCCACGTTGTCCCACGTTGTCCCACGGTGTCCAACGATGTCCAACGGTGTCCCACGTTGTCCCACGTTGTCCCACGGTGTCCAACGATGTCCAACGCTGTCCAACGGTGTCCCACGTTGTCCCACGTTGTCCCACGTTGTCCCACGTTGTCCCACGTTGTCCCACGTTGTCCCACGGTGTCCAACGATGTCCAACGGTGTCCAACGGTGTCCCACGTTGTCCCACGTTGTCCCACGGTGTCCAACGATGTCCAACGGTGTCCCACGTTGTCCAACGATGTCCAACGGTGTCCCACGTTGTCCCACGTTGTCCCACGTTGTCCCACGTTATCCCACGTTGTCCCACGATGTCCCACGTTGTCCCACGTTGTCCCACGTTGTCCCACGTTGTCCCACGTTGTCCCACGTTGTCCCACGTTGTCCCACGTTGTCCCACGTTGTCCCACGTTGTCCCACGTTGTCCCACGTGGTCCCACGTTGTCCCACGTTGTCCCACGGTGTCCAACGATGTCCAACGGTGTCCCACGTTGTCCAACGGTGTCCCACGTTGTCCCACGTTGTCCCACGTTGTCCCACGTTGTCCCACGATGTCCCACGTTGTCCCACGTTGTCCCACGTTGTCCCACGTTGTCCCACGTTGTCCCACGTTGTCCCACGTTGTCCAACGATGTCCAACGGTGTCCCACGTTGTCCCACGTTGTTCCATGGTTTCCCACGTTGTCCCACGTTGTCCCACGTTGTCCCACGGTGTCCAACGATGTCCCACGTTGTCCCACGTTGTCCCACGATGTCCCACGTTGTCCCACGTTGTCCCACGATGTCCCACGTTGTCCCACGTTGTCCCACGTTGTCCCACGATGTCCCACGTTGTCCCACGTTGTCCCACGTTGTCCCACGTTGTCCCACGTTGTCCCACGTTGTCCCACGTTGTCCCACGTTGTCCCACGTTGTCCCACGGTGTCCAACGATGTCCAACGGTGTCCAGCGATGTCCAACGGTGTCCCACGTTGTCCCACGTTTTCCCACGTTGTCCCACGTTGTCCCACGGTGTCCAACGATGTCCAACGATGTCCAACGGTGTCCCACGTTGTCCCACGTTGTTCCATGGTTTCCCACGTTGTCCCACGTTGTCCCACGTTGTCCCACGGTGTCCAACGATGTCCAACGATGTCCAACGGTGTCCCACGTTGTCCCACGTTGTTCCATGGTTTCCCACGTTGTCCCACGTTGTCCCACGTTGTCCCACGGTGTCCAACGATGTCCAACGGTGTCCAACGGTGTCCAACGGTGTCCAACGGTGTCCCACGTTGTCCCACGTTGTCCCACGTTGTCCCACGTTGTCCCACGATGTCCCACGTTGTCCCACGTTGTCCCACGTTGTCCCACGATGTCCCACGTTGTCCCACGTTGTCCCACGTTGTCCCACGTTGTCCCACGATGTCCCACGTTGTCCCACGTTGTCCCACGTTGTCCCACGTTGTCCCACGGTGTCCAACGATGTCCAACGGTGTCCAACGGTGTCCCACGGTGTCCAACGGTGTCCCACGTTGTCCCACGTTGTCCCACGTTGTCCCACGTTGTCCCACGTTGTCCCACGATGTCCCACGTTGTCCCACGTTGTCCGACGTTGTCCCACGTTGTCCCACGTTGTCCCACGTTGTCCCACGGTGTCCAACGATGTCCAACGATGTCCAACGGTGTCCCACGTTGTCCCACGTTGTTCCATGGTTTCCCACGTTGTCCTACGTTGTCCCACGTTGTCCCACGGTGTCCAACGATGTCCAACGGTGTCCAACGGTGTCCAACGGTGTCCAACGGTGTCCAACGGTGTCCAACGGTGTCCCACGTTGTCCCACGTTGTCCCACGTTGTCCCACGTTGTCCCACGTTGTCCCACGATGTCCCACGTTGTCCCACGTTGTACAACGTTGTTCCACGATGTCCCACGTTGTCCCACGTTGTCCCACGTTGTCCCACGTTGTCCCACGATGTCCCACGTTGTCCCACGTTGTCCCACGTTGTCCCACGTTGTCCCACGGTGTCCAACGATGTCCAACGGTGTCCAACGGTGTCCCACGGTGTCCAACGGTGTCCCACGTTGTCCCACGTTGTCCCACGTTGTCCCACGTTGTCCCACGTTGTCCCACGATGTCCCACGTTGTCCCACGTTGTCCCACGTTGTCCCACGTTGTCCCACGTTGTCCCACGGTGTCCAACGATGTCCAACGGTGTCCAACGGTGTCCAACGGTGTCCAACGATGTCCAACGATGTCCAACGATGTCCAACGGTGTCCAACGATGTCCAACGATGTCCAACGGTGTCCCACGATGTCCAACGATGTCCAACGATGTCCAACGGTGTCCAACGATGTCCAACGGTGTCCAACGATGTCCAACGGTGTCCCACGATGTCCAACGATGTCCAACGATGTCCAACGGTGTCCAACGGTGTCCCACGGTGTCCAACGGTGTCCCACGTTGTCCCACGTTGTCCCACGTTGTCCCACGTTGTCCCACGATGTCCCACGTTGTCCCACGTTGTCCCACGTTGTCCCACGTTGTCCCACGTTGTCCCACGGTGTCCAACGATGTCCAACGGTGTCCAACGGTGTCCAACGGTGTCCAACGATGTCCAACGATGTAGAACGATGTCCAACGGTGTCCAACGATGTCCAACGATGTCCAACGGTGTCCCACGATGTCCAACGATGTCCAACGATGTCCAACGGTTTCCAACGATGTCCAACGGTGTCCAACGATGTCCAACGATGTCCAACGGTGTCCCACGATGTCCAACGATGTCCAACGATGTCCAACGGTGTCCAACGGTGTCCCACGGTGTCCAACGGTGTCCCACGTTGTCCCACGTTGTCCCACGTTGTCCCACGTTGTCCCACGTTGTCCCACGGTGTCCAACGATGTCCAACGGTGTCCAACGGTGTCCAACGGTGTCCAACGGTGTCCCAAGTTGTCCCACGTTGTCCCACGTTGTCCCACGGTGTCCAACGATGTCCAACGGTGTCCCACGTTGTCCCACGGTGTCCAACGATGTCCAACGGTGTCCCACGTTGTCCAACGGTGTCCCACGTTGTCCCACGTTGTCCCACGTTGTCCCACGTTGTCCCACGTTGTCCCACGTTGTCCCACGTTGTCCCACGTTGTCCCACGTTGTCCCACGTTGTCCCACGTTGTCCCACGTTGTCCCACGTTGTCCCACGTTGTCCCACGGTGTCCAACGATGTCCAACGGTGTCCAACGGTGTCCCACGGTGTCCAACGGTGTCCCACGTTGTCCCACGTTGTCCCACGTTGTCCCACGTTGTCCCACGTTGTCCCACGTTGTCCAACGATGTCCAACGGTGTCCCTCGTTGTCCCACGTTGTTCCATGGTTTCCCACGTTGTCCCACGTTGTCCCACGTGGTCCCACGTTGTCCCACGTTGTCCCACGGTGTCCAACGGTGTCCCACGTTGTCCCACGTTGTCCCACGTTGTCCCACGTTGTCCCACGGTGTCCAACGATGTCCAACGGTGTCCCACGTTGTCCCACGGTGTCCAACGATGTCCAACGGTGTCCCACGTTGTTCAACGGTGTCCCACGTTGTCCCACGTTGTCCCACGTTGTCCCACGTTGTCCCACGTTGTCCCACGTTGTCCCACGTTGTCCCACGTTGTCCCACGTTGTCCCACGTTGTCCCACGTTGTCCCACGTTGTCCCACGTTGTCCCACGGTGTCCAACGATGTCCAACGGTGTCCCACGTTGTCCAACGGTGTCCCACGTTGTCCCACGTTGTCCCACGTTGTCCCACGTTGTCCCACGATGTCCCACGTTGTCCCACGTTGTCCCACGTTGTCCCACGTTGTCCCACGTTGTCCCACGTTGTTCCACGTTGTCCCACGTTGTCCCACGTTGTCCCACGTTGTCCCACGTTGTCCCACGGTGTCCAACGATGTCCAACGGTGTCCAACGGTGTCCCACGGTGTCCAACGGTGTCCCACGTTGTCCCACGTTGTCCCACGTTGTCCCACGTTGTCCCACGTTGTCCCACGTTGTCCCACGTTGTCCAACGATGTCCAACGGTGTCCCACGTTGTCCCACGTTGTTCCATGGTTTCCCACGTTGTCCCACGTTGTCCCACGTTGTCCCACGGTGTCCCACGATGTCCAACGGTGTCCAACGGTGTCCCACGTTGTCAGACGTTGTCCCACGATGTCCCACGTTGTCCCACGTTGTCCCACGTTGTCCCACGTTGTCCCACGTTGTCCCACGTGGTCCCACGTTGTCCCACGTTGTCCCACGTTGTCCCACGATGTCCCACGTTGTCCCACGTTGTCCCACGTTGTCCCACGTTGTCCCACGTTGTCCCACGTTGTCCCACGTTGTCCCACGTTGTCCCACGGTGTCCAACGATGTCCAACGGTGTCCCACGTTGTCCAACGGTGTCCCACGTTGTCCCACGTTGTCCCACGTTGTCCCACGTTCTCCCACGTTGTCCCACGTTGTCCCACGTTCTCCCACGTTGTCCCACGTTGTCCCACGTTGTCCCACGTTGTCCCACGGTGTCCAACGATGTCCAACGGTGTCCAACGGTGTCCCACGGTGTCCAACGGTGTCCCACGTTGTCCCACGTTGTCCCACGTTGTCCCACGTTGTCCCACGTTGTCCCACGTTGTCCACCGATGTCCAACGGTGTCCCACGTTGTCCCACGTTGTTCCATGGTTTCCCACGTTGTCCCACGTTGTCCCACGTTGTCCCACGTTGTCCCACGTTGTCCCACGTTGTCCCACGTTGTTCCACGTTGTCCCACGTTGTCCCACGTTGTCCCACGTTGTCCCACGTTGTCCCACGGTGTCCAACGATGTCCAACGGTGTCCAACGGTGTCCCACGGTGTCCAACGGTGTCCCACGTTGTCCCACGTTGTCCCACGTTGTCCCACGTTGTCCCACGTTGTCCCACGTTGTCCCACGTTGTCCAACGATGTCCAACGGTGTCCCACGTTGTCCCACGTTGTTCCATGGTTTCCCACGTTGTCCCACGTTGTCCCACGTTGTCCCACGGTGTCCCACGATGTCCAACGATGTCCAACGGTGTCCCACGTTGTCAGACGTTGTCCCACGATGTCCCACGTTGTCCCACGTTGTCCCACGTTGTCCCACGTTGTCCCACGTTGTCCCACGTGGTCCCACGTTGTCCCACGTTGTCCCACGTTGTCCCACGATGTCCCACGTTGTCCCACGTTGTCCCACGTTGTCCCACGTTGTCCCACGTTGTCCCACGTTGTCCCACGTTGTCCCACGTTGTCCCACGGTGTCCAACGATGTCCAACGGTGTCCCACGTTGTCCAACGGTGTCCCACGTTGTCCCACGTTGTCCCACGTTGTCCCACGTTCTCCCACGTTGTCCCACGTTGTCCCACGTTGTCCCACGTTGTCCCACGTTGTCCCACGTTGTCCCACGTTGTCCCACGGTGTCCAACGATGTCCAACGGTGTCCAACGGTGTCCCACGGTGTCCAACGGTGTCCCACGTTGTCCCACGTTGTCCCACGTTGTCCCACGTTGTCCCACGTTGTCCCACGTTGTCCACCGATGTCCAACGGTGTCCCACGTTGTCCCACGTTGTTCCATGGTTTCCCACGTTGTCCCACGTTGTCCCACGTTGTCCCACGTTGTCCCACGTTGTCCCACGTTGTCCCACGTGGTCCCACGTTGTCCCACGTTGTCCCACGTTGTCCCACGTTGTCCCACGTTGTCCAACGATGTCCAACGGTGTCCCACGTTGTCCCACGTTGTTCCATGGTTTCCCACGTTGTCCCACGTTGTCCCACGTTGTCCCACGGTGTCCAACGATGTCCAACGGTGTCCAACGGTGTCCAACGGTGTCCAACGGTGTCCCACGTTGTCCCACGTTGTCCCACGTTGTCCCACGTTGTCCCACGTTGTCCCACCTTGTCCCACGTTGTCCCACGTTGTCCCACGGTGTCCAACGGTGTCCAACGATGTCCCACGTTGTCCCACGTTGTCCCACGTTGTCCCACGTTGTCCCACGATGTCCCACGTTGTCCCACGTTGTCCCACGTTGTCCCACGTTGTCCCACGTTGTCCCACGTTGTCCCACGTTGTCCCACGTTGTCCCACGTTGTCCCACGTTGTCCCACGGTGTCCAACGATGTCCAACGGTGTCCAGCGATGTCCAACGGTGTCCCACGTTGTCCCACGTTGTCCCACGGTGTCCAACGATGTCCAACGGTGTCCCACGTTGTCCCACGTTGTCCCACGTTGTCCCACGTTGTCCCACGTTGTCCCACGGTGTCCAACGATGTCCAACGATGTCCAACGGTGTCCCACGTTGTCCCACGTTGTTCCATGGTTTCCCACGTTGTCCCACGTTGTCCCACGTTGTCCCACGGTGTCCAACGATGTCCAACGGTGTCCAACGGTGTCCAACGGTGTCCAACGGTGTCCCACGTTGTCCCACGTTGTCCCACGTTGTCCCACGTTGTCCCACGTTGTCCCACGATGTCCCACGTTGTCCCACGTTGTCCCATGTTGTCCCACGTTGTCCCACGTTGTCCCACGTTGTCCCACGTTGTCCCACGTTGTCCCACGTTGTCCCACGTTGTCCCACGGTGTCCCACGGTGTCCAACGATGTCCAACGGTGTCCCACGTTGTCCCACGTTGTCCCACGATGTCCCACGTTGTCCCACGTTGTCCCACGTTGTCCCACGTTGTCCCACGTTGTCCCACGTTGTCCCACGTGGTCCCACGTTGTCCCACGTTGTCCCACGGTGTCCAACGATGTCCAACGGTGTCCCACGTTGTCCAACGGTGTCCCACGTTGTCCCACGTTGTCCCACGTTGTCCCACGTTGTCCCACGATGTCCCACGTTGTCCCACGTTGTCCCACGTTGTCCCACGTTGTCCCACGTTGTCCCACGTTGTCCCACGTTGTCCCACGTTGTCCCACGTTGTCCCACGTTGTCCCACGTTGTCCCACGGTGTCCAACGATGTCCAACGGTGTCCAACGGTGTCCCACGGTGTCCAACGGTGTCCCACGTTGTCCCACGTTGTTCCATGGTTTCCCACGTTGTCCCACGTTGTCCCACGTTGTCCCACGGTGTCCAACGATGTCCAACGGTGTCCAACGGTGTCCAACGGTGTCCAACGGTGTCCCACGTTGTCCCACGTTGTCCCACGTTGTCCCACGGTGTCCAACGATGTCCAACGGTGTCCAACGGTGTCCAACGGTGTCCAACGGTGTCCCACGTTGTCCCACGTTGTCCCACGTGGTCCCACGGTGTCCAACGATGTCCAACGGTGTCCCACGTTGTCCCACGTTGTCCCACGTTGTCCCACGTTGTCCCACGTTGTCCCACGATGTCCCACGTTGTCCCACGTTGTCCCACGTTGTCCCACGTTGTCCCACGTTGTCCCACGTTGTCCCACGTTGTCCCACGTTGTCCCACGTTGTCCCACGTTGTCCCACGTTGTCCCACGTTGTCCCACGTTGTCCCACGTTGTCCCACGGTGTCCAACGGTGTCCAACGGTGTCCCACGTTGTCCCACGTTGTCCCACGTTGTCCCACGTTGTCCCACGATGTCCCACGTTGTCCCACGTTGTCCCACGTTGTCCCACGTTGTCCCACGTTGTCCCACGTTGTCCCACGTTGTCCCACGGTGTCCAACGATGTCCAACGGTGTCCAGCGATGTCCAACGGTGTCCCACGTTGTCCCACGTTTTCCCACGTTGTCCCACGTTGTCCCACGGTGTCCAACGATGTCCAACGATGTCCAACGGTGTCCCACGTTGTCCCACGTTGTTCCATGGTTTCCCACGTTGTCCCACGTTGTCCCACGTTGTCCCACGGTGTCCAACGATGTCCAACGGTGTCCAACGGTGTCCAACGGTGTCCAACGGTGTCCCACGTTGTCCCACGTTGTCCCACGTTGTCCCACGGTGTCCAACGATGTCCAACGGTGTCCAACGGTGTCCCACGTTGTCCCACGTTGTCCCACGTTGTCCCACGTTGTCCCACGTTGTCCAACGATGTCCAACGTTGTCCCACGTTGTGCCACGTTGTCCCACGTTGTCCCACGTTGTCCTACGTTGTCCCACGTTGTCCCACGTTGTCCCACGGTGTCCAACGATGTCCAACGATGTCCAACGGTGTCCCGCGTTGTCCCACGTTGTTCCATGGTTTCCCACGTTGTCCCACGTTGTCCCACGTTGTCCCACGGTGTCCAACGATGTCCAACGGTGTCCAACGGTGTCCAACGGTGTCCAACGGTGTCCCACGTTGTCCCACGTTGTCCCACGTTGTCCCACGTTGTCCCACGTTGTCCCACGTTGTCCCACGTTGTCCCACGTTGTCCCACGTTGTCCCACGTTGTCCCACGTTGTCCCACGGTGTCCAACGGTGTCCAACGATGTCCCACGTTGTCCCACGTTGTCCCACGTTGTCCCACGTTGTCCCACGATGTCCAACGGTGTCCAACGGTGTCCCACGTTGTCCCACGTTGTCCCACGTTGTCCCACGTTGTCCCACGTTGTCCAACGATGTCCAACGTTGTCCCACGTTGTCCCACGTTGTCCCACGTTGTCCCACGTTGTCCCACGTTGTCCCACGTTGTCCCACGTTGTCCCACGTTGTCCCACGGTGTCCAACGATGTCCAACGGTGTCCAGCGATGTCCAACGGTGTCCCACGTTGTCCCACGTTTTCCCACGTTGCCCCACGTTGTCCCACGGTGTCCAACGATGTCCAACGATGTCCAACGGTGTCCCACGTTGTCCCACGTTGTTCCATGGTTTCCCACGTTGTCCCACGTTGTCCCACGTTGTCCCACGGTGTCCAACGATGTCCAACGGTGTCCAACGGTGTCCAACGGTGTCCAACGGTGTCCCACGTTGTCCCACGTTGTCCCACGTTGTCCCACGATGTCCCACGTTGTCCCACGTTGTCCCACGTTGTCCCACGTTGTCCCACGTTGTCCCACGTTGTCCCACGTTGTCCCACGTTGTCCCACGGTGTCCAACGATGTCCAACGGTGTCCCACGTTGTCCAACGGTGTCCCACGTTGTCCCACGTTGTCCCACGTTGTCCCACGTTGTCCCACGTTGTCCCACGTTGTCCCACGTTGTCCCACGTTGTCCCACGTTGTCCCACGTTGTCCCACGTTGTCCCACGGTGTCCAACGATGTCCAACGGTGTCCAACGGTGTCCCACGGTGTCCAACGGTGTCCCACGTTGTCCCACGTTGTCCCACGTTGTCCCACGTTGTCCCACGTTGTCCCACGTTGTCCACCGATGTCCAACGGTGTCCCACGTTGTCCCACGTTGTTCCATGGTTTCCCACGTTGTCCCACGTTGTCCCACGTTGTCCCACGTTGTCCCACGTTGTCCCACGTTGTCCCACGGTGTCCAACGATGTCCAACGGTGTCCAACGGTGTCCCACGGTGTCCAACGGTGTCCCACGTTGTCCCACGTTGTTCCATGGTTTCCCACGTTGTCCCACGTTGTCCCACGTTGTCCCACGGTGTCCAACGATGTCCAACGGTGTCCAACGGTGTCCAACGGTGTCCAACGGTGTCCCACGTTGTCCCACGTTGTCCCACGTTGTCCCACGGTGTCCAACGATGTCCAACGGTGTCCAACGGTGTCCAACGGTGTCCAACGGTGTCCCACGTTGTCCCACGTTGTCCCACGTTGTCCCACGGTGTCCAACGATGTCCAACGGTGTCCCACGTTGTCCCACGTTGTCCCACGTTGTCCCACGTTGTCCCACGTTGTCCCACGATGTCCCACGTTGTCCCACGTTGTCCCACGTTGTCCCACGTTGTCCCACGTTGTCCCACGTTGTCCCACGTTGTCCCACGTTGTCCCACGTTGTCCCACGTTGTCCCACGTTGTCCCACGTTGTCCCACGTTGTCCCACGTTGTCCCACGGTGTCCAACGGTGTCCAACGATGTCCCACGTTGTCCCACGTTGTCCCACGTTGTCCCACGTTGTCCCACGTTGTCCCACGTTGTCCCACGTTGTCCCACGTTGTCCCACGTTGTCCCACGTTGTCCCACGTTGTCCCACGTTGTCCCACGTTGTCCCACGTTGTCCCACGTTGTCCCACGTTGTCCCACGTTGTCCCACGTTTTCCCACGTTGTCCCACGTTGTCCCACGGTGTCCAACGATGTCCAACGATGTCCAACGGTGTCCCACGTTGTCCCACGTTGTTCCATGGTTTCCCACGTTGTCCCACGTTGTCCCACGTTGTCCCACGGTGTCCAACGATGTCCAACGGTGTCCAACGGTGTCCAACGGTGTCCAACGGTGTCCCACGTTGTCCCACGTTGTCCCACGTTGTCCCACGGTGTCCAACGATGTCCAACGGTGTCCAACGGTGTCCCACGTTGTCCCACGTTGTCCCACGTTGTCCCACGTTGTCCCACGTTGTCCAACGATGTCCAACGTTGTCCCACGTTGTCCCACGTTGTCCCACGTTGTCCCACGTTGTCCCACGTTGTCCCACGTTGTCCCACGTTGTCCCACGGTGTCCAACGATGTCCAACGATGTCCAACGGTGTCCCACGTTGTCCCACGTTGTCCCACGTTGTCCCACGTTGTCCCACGATGTCCCACGTTGTCCCACGTTGTCCCACGTTGTCCCACGTTGTCCCACGTTGTCCCACGTTGTCCCACGTTGTCCCACGTTGTCCCACGTTGTCCCACGTTGTCCCACGTTGTCCCACGGTGTCCAACGATGTCCAACGGTGTCCAACGGTGTCCCACGGTGTCCAACGGTGTCCCACGTTGTCCCACGTTGTTCCATGGTTTCCCACGTTGTCCCACGTTGTCCCACGTTGTCCAACGGTGTCCAACGATGTCCAACGGTGTCCAACGGTGTCCAACGGTGTCCAACGGTGTCCCACGTTGTCCCACGTTGTCCCACGTTGTCCCACGTTGTCCCACGGTGTCCAACGGTGTCCAACGATGTCCCACGTTGTCCCACGTTGTCCCACGTTGTCCCACGTTGTCCCACGATGTCCCACGTTGTCCCACGTTGTCCCACGTTGTCCCACGTTGTCCCACGTTGTCCCACGTTGTCCCACGTTGTCCCACGGTGTCCAACGATGTCCAACGGTGTCCAGCGATGTCCAACGGTGTCCCACGTTGTCCCACGTTTTCCCACGTTGTCCCACGTTGTCCCACGGTGTCCAACGATGTCCAACGATGTCCAACGGTGTCCCACGTTGTCCCACGTTGTTCCATGGTTTCCCACGTTGTCCCACGTTGTCCCACGTTGTCCCACGGTGTCCAACGATGTCCAACGGTGTCCAACGGTGTCCAACGGTGTCCAACGGTGTCCCACGTTGTCCCACGTTGTCCCACGTTGTCCCACGGTGTCCAACGATGTCCAACGGTGTCCAACTGTGTCCCACGTTGTCCCACGTTGTCCCACGTTGTCCCACGTTGTCCCACGTTGTCCCACGTTGTCCAACGATGTCCAACGGTGTCCCACGTTGTCCCACGTTGTCCCACGTTGTCCCACGTTGTCCCACGTTGTCCCACGTTGTCCCACGTTGTCCCACGTTGTCCCACGTTGTCCCACGTTGTCCCACGTTGTCCCACGTTGTCCCACGGTGTCCAACGGTGTCCAACGATGTCCCACGTTGTCCCACGTTGTCCCACGTTGTCCCACGTTGTCCCACGGTGTCCAACGATGTCCAACGATGTCCAACGGTGTCCCACGTTGTCCCACGTTGTTCCATGGTTTCCCACGTTGTCCCACGTTGTCCCACGTTGTCCCACGGTGTCCAACGATGTCCAACGGTGTCCAACGGTGTCCAACGGTGTCCAAAGGTGTCCCACGTTGTCCCACGTTGTCCCACGATGTCCCACGTTGTCCCACGTTGTCCCACGATGTCCCACGTTGTCCCACGTTGTCCCACGTTGTCCCACGATGTCCCACGTTGTCCCACGTTGTCCCACGTTGTCCCACGTTGTCCCACGATGTCCCACGTTGTCCCACGTTGTCCCACGTTGTCCCACGTTGTCCCACGGTGTCCAACGATGTCCAACGGTGTCCAACGGTGTCCCACGGTGTCCAACGGTGTCCCACGTTGTCCCACGTTGTCCCACGTTGTCCCACGTTGTCCCACGTTGTCCCACGTTGTCCCACGTTGTCCAACGATGTCCAACGGTGTCCCACGTTGTCCCACGTTGTTCCATGGTTTCCCACGTTGTCCCACGTTGTCCCACGTTGTCCCACGGTGTCCAACGATGTCCAACGATGTCCAACGGTGTCCCACGATGTCCAACGATGTCCAACGATGTCCAACGGTGTCCAACGATGTCCAACGGTGTCCAACGATGTCCAACGATGTCCAACGGTGTCCCACGATGTCCAACGATGTCCAACGATGTCCAACGGTGTCCAACGGTGTCCAACGGTGTCCCACGGTGTCCAACCATGTCCAACGATGTCCAACGGTGTCCAACGGTGTCCAACGGTGTCCCACGGTGTCCAACGGTGTCCCACGTTGTCCCACGTTGTCCCACGTTGTCCCACGTTGTCCCACGATGTCCCACGTTGTCCAACGGTGTCCAACGGTGTCCAACGATGTCCAACGATGTCCAACGGTGTCCCACGATGTCCAACGATGTCCAACGATGTCCAACGATGTCCAACGGTGTCCCACGTTGTCCCACGTTGTTCCATGGTTTCCCACGTTGTCCCACGTTGTCCCACGTTGTCCCACGGTGTCCAACGATGTCCAACGGTGTCCAACGGTGTCCAACGGTGTCCAACGGTGTCCCACGTTGTCCCACGTTGTCCCACGTTGTCCCACGGTGTCCAACGATGTCCAACGGTGTCCAACGGTGTCCCACGTTGTCCCACGTTGTCCCACGTTGTCCCACGTTGTCCCACGTTGTCCCACGTTGTCCAACGATGTCCAACGGTGTCCCACGTTGTCCCACGTTGTCCCACGTTGTCCCACGTTGTCCCACGTTGTCCCACGTTGTCCCACGTTGTCCCACGTTGTCCCACGTTGTCCCACGTTGTCCCACGTTGTCCCACGTTGTCCCACGGTGTCCAACGGTGTCCAACGATGTCCCACGTTGTCCCACGTTGTCCCACGCTGTCCCACGTTGTCCCACGTTGTCCCACGATGTCCCACGTTGTCCCACGTTGTCCCACGTTGTCCCACGTTGTCCCACGTTGTCCCACGTTGTCCCACGTTGTCCCACGTTGTCCCACGTTGTCCCACGTTGTCCCACGTTGTCCCACGGTGTCCAACGATGTCCAACGATGTCCAACGGTGTCCCACGTTGTCCCACGTTGTTCCATGGTTTCCCACGTTGTCCCACGTTGTCCCACGTTGTCCCACGGTGTCCAACGATGTCCAACGGTGTCCAACGGTGTCCAACGGTGTCCAACGGTGTCCCACGTTGTCCCACGTTGTCCCACGATGTCCCACGTTGTCCCACGTTGTCCCACGATGTCCCACGTTGTCCCACGTTGTCCCACGTTGTCCCACGATGTCCCACGTTGTCCCACGTTGTCCCACGTTGTCCCACGTTGTCCCACGATGTCCCACGTTGTCCCACGTTGTCCCACGTTGTCCCACGTTGTCCCACGGTGTCCAACGATGTCCAACGGTGTCCAACGGTGTCCCACGGTGTCCAACGGTGTCCCACGTTGTCCCACGTTGTCCCACGTTGTCCCACGTTGTCCCACGTTGTCCCACGTTGTCCCACGTTGTCCAACGATGTCCAACGGTGTCCCACGTTGTCCCACGTTGTTCCATGGTTTCCCACGTTGTCCCACGTTGTCCCACGTTGTCCCACGGTGTCCAACGATGTCCAACGATGTCCAACGGTGTCCCACGATGTCCAACGATGTCCAACGATGTCCAACGGTGTCCAACGATGTCCAACGGTGTCCAACGATGTCCAACGATGTCCAACGGTGTCCCACGATGTCCAACGATGTCCAACGATGTCCAACGGTGTCCAACGGTGTCCAACGGTGTCCCACGGTGTCCAACCATGTCCAACGATGTCCAACGGTGTCCAACGGTGTCCAACGGTGTCCCACGGTGTCCAACGGTGTCCCACGTTGTCCCACGTTGTCCCACGTTGTCCCACGTTGTCCCACGATGTCCCACGTTGTCCAACGGTGTCCAACGGTGTCCAACGATGTCCAACGATGTCCAACGGTGTCCCACGATGTCCAACGATGTCCAACGATGTCCAACGATGTCCAACGGTGTCCCACGTTGTCCCACGGTGTCCAACGATGTCCAACGGTGTCCAACGGTGTCCCACGGTGTCCAACGGTGTCCCACGTTGTCCCACGTTGTCCCACGTTGTCCCACGTTGTCCCACGTTGTCCCACGTTGTCCCACGTTGTCCAACGATGTCCAACGGTGTCCCACGTTGTCCCACGTTGTTCCATGGTTTCCCACGTTGTCCCACGTTGTCCCACGTTGTCCCACGGTGTCCAACGATGTCCAACGATGTCCAACGGTGTCCCACGATGTCCAACGATGTCCAACGATGTCCAACGGTGTCCAACGATGTCCAACGGTGTCCAACGATGTCCAACGATGTCCAACGGTGTCCCACGATGTCCAACGATGTCCAACGATGTCCAACGGTGTCCAACGGTGTCCAACGGTGTCCCACGGTGTCCAACCATGTCCAACGATGTCCAACGGTGTCCAACGGTGTCCAACGGTGTCCCACGGTGTCCAACGGTGTCCCACGTTGTCCCACGTTGTCCCACGTTGTCCCACGTTGTCCCACGATGTCCCACGTTGTCCAACGGTGTCCAACGGTGTCCAACGATGTCCAACGATGTCCAACGGTGTCCCACGATGTCCAACGATGTCCAACGATGTCCAACGATGTCCAACGGTGTCCCACGTTGTCCCACGTTGTCCCACGTTGTCCCACGTTGTCCCACGTTGTCCCACGTTGTCCCACGGTGTCCAACGATGTCCCACGGTGTCCAACGGTGTCCCACGGTGTCCAACGGTGTCCCACGTTGTCCCACGTTGTCCCACGTTGTCCCACGTTGTCCCACGTTGTCCCACGTTGTCCCACGTTGTCCAACGATGCCCAACGGTGTCCCACGTTGTCCCACGTTGTTCCATGGTTTCCCACGTTGTCCCACGTTGTCCCACGTTGTCCCACGGTGTCCAACGATGTCCAACGGTGTCCAACGGTGTCCAACGGTGTCCAACGGTGTCCCACGTTGTCCCACGTTGTCCCACGTTGTCCCACGGTGTCCAACGATGTCCAACGGTGTCCCACGTTGTCCCACGTTGTCCCACGTTGTCCCACGTTGTCCCACGTTGTCCCACGATGTCCCACGTTGTCCCACGTTGTCCCACGTTGTCCCACGTTGTCCCACGTTGTCCCACGTTGTCCCACGTTGTCCCACGTTGTCCCACGTTGTCCCACGTTGTCCCACGTTGTCCCACGGTGTCCAACGATGTCCAACGGTGTCCAGCGATGTCCAACGGTGTCCCACGTTGTCCCACGTTTTCCCACGTTGTCCCACGTTGTCCCACGGTGTCCAACGATGTCCAACGATGTCCAACGGTGTCCCACGTTGTCCCACGTTGTTCCATGGTTTCCCACGTTGTCCCACGTTGTCCCACGTTGTCCCACGGTGTCCAACGATGTCCAACGGTGTCCAACGGTGTCCAACGGTGTCCAACGGTGTCCCACGTTGTCCCACGTTGTCCCACGTTGTCCCACGTTGTCCCACGTTGTCCCACGATGTCCCACGTTGTCCCACGTTGTCCCACGTTGTCCCACGTTGTCCCACGTGGTCCCACGTTGTCCCACGTTGTCCCACGGTGTCCAACGATGTCCAACGGTGTCCCACGTTGTCCAACGGTGTCCCACGTTGTCCCACGTTGTCCCACGTTGTCCCACGTTGTCCCACGGTGTCCAACGATGTCCAACGATGTCCAACGGTGTCCCACGTTGTCCCACGTTGTTCCATGGTTTCCCACGTTGTCCCACGTTGTCCCACGTTGTCCCACGGTGTCCAACGATGTCCAACGGTGTCCAACGATGTCCAACGGTGTCCAACGGTGTCCAACGGTGTCCAACGATGTCCAACGATGTCCAACGATGTCCAACGGTGTCCAACGGTGTCCCACGGTGTCCAACGGTGTCCCACGTTGTCCCACGTTGTCCCACGTTGTCCCACGTTGTCCCACGTTGTCCCACGTTGTCCCACGTTGTCCCACGTTGTCCCACGTTGTCCCACGTTGTCCCACGGTGTCCCACGTTGTCCCACGTTGTCCCACGTTGTCCCACGGTGTCCAACGATGTCCAACGGTGTCCAACGGTGTCCCACGGTGTCCAACGGTGTCCCACGTTGTCCCACGTTGTCCCACGTTGTCCCACGTTGTCCCACGTTGTCCCACGTTGTCCCACGTTGTCCAACGATGTCCAACGGTGTCCCACGTTGTCCCACGTTGTTCCATGGTTTCCCACGTTGTCCCACGTTGTCCCACGTTGTCCCACGGTGTCCAACGATGTCCAACGATGTCCAACGGTGTCCCACGATGTCCAACGATGTCCAACGATGTCCAACGGTGTCCAACGATGTCCAACGGTGTCCAACGATGTCCAACGATGTCCAACGGTGTCCCACGATGTCCAACGATGTCCAACGATGTCCAACGGTGTCCAACGGTGTCCAACGGTGTCCCACGGTGTCCAACCATGTCCAACGATGTCCAACGGTGTCCAACGGTGTCCAACGGTGTCCCACGGTGTCCAACGGTGTCCCACGTTGTCCCACGTTGTCCCACGTTGTCCCACGTTGTCCCACGATGTCCCACGTTGTCCAACGGTGTCCAACGGTGTCCAACGATGTCCAACGATGTCCAACGGTGTCCCACGATGTCCAACGATGTCCAACGATGTCCAACGATGTCCAACGGTGTCCCACGTTGTCCCACGTTGTTCCATGGTTTCCCACGTTGTCCCACGTTGTCTCACGTTGTCCCACGGTGTCCAACGATGTCCAACGGTGTCCAACGGTGTCCAACGGTGTCCAACGGTGTCCCACGTTGTCCCACGTTGTCCCACGTTGTCCCACGGTGTCCAACGATGTCCAACGGTGTCCAACGGTGTCCCACGTTGTCCCACGTTGTCCCACGTTGTCCCACGTTGTCCCACGTTGTCCCACGTTGTCCAACGATGTCCAACGGTGTCCCACGTTGTCCCACGTTGTCCCACGTTGTCCCACGTTGTCCCACGTTGTCCCACGTTGTCCCACGTTGTCCCACGTTGTCCCACGATGTCCCACGTTGTCCCACGTTGTCCCACGTTGTCCCACGGTGTCCAACGGTGTCCAACGATGTCCCACGTTGTCCCACGTTGTCCCACGTTGTCCCACGTTGTCCCACGTTGTCCCACGATGTCCCACGTTGTCCCACGTTGTCCCACGTTGTCCCACGTTGTCCCACGTTGTCCCACGTTGTCCCACGTTGTCCCACGTTGTCCCACGTTGTCCCACGTTGTCCCACGTTGTCCCACGGTGTCCAACGATGTCCAACGATGTCCAACGGTGTCCCACGTTGTCCCACGTTGTTCCATGGTTTCCCACGTTGTCCCACGTTGTCCCACGTTGTCCCACGGTGTCCAACGATGTCCAACGGTGTCCAACGGTGTCCAACGGTGTCCAACGGTGTCCAACGGTGTCCCACGTTGTCCCACGATGTCCCACGTTGTCCCACGTTGTCCCACGATGTCCCACGTTGTCCCACGTTGTCCCACGTTGTCCCACGATGTCCCACGTTGTCCCACGTTGTCCCACGTTGTCCCACGTTGTCCCACGATGTCCCACGTTGTCCCACGTTGTCCCACGTTGTCCCACGTTGTCCCACGGTGTCCAACGATGTCCAACGGTGTCCAACGGTGTCCCACGGTGTCCAACGGTGTCCCACGTTGTCCCACGTTGTCCCACGTTGTCCCACGTTGTCCCACGTTGTCCCACGATGTCCCACGTTGTCCCACGTTGTCCGACGTTGTCCCACGTTGTCCCACGTTGTCCCACGTTGTCCCACGTTGTCCCACGTTGTCCCACGGTGTCCAACGATGTCCAACGGTGTCCAACGGTGTCCAACGGTGTCCAACGATGTCCAACGATGTCCAACGATGTCCAACGATGTCCAACGGTGTCCCACGTTGTCCCACGTTGTTCCATGGTTTCCCACGTTGTCCCACGTTGTCCCACGTTGTCCCACGGTGTCCAACGATGTCCAACGGTGTCCAACGATGTCCAACGGTGTCCAACGGTGTCCAACGGTGTCCAACGATGTCCAACGATGTCCAACGATGTCCAACGGTGTCCAACGGTGTCCCACGGTGTCCAACGGTGTCCCACGTTGTCCCACGTTGTCCCACGTTGTCCCACGTTGTCCCACGTTGTCCCACGTTGTCCCACGTTGTCCCACGTTGTCCCACGTTGTCCCACGTTGTCCCACGTTGTCCCACGTTGTCCCACGTTGTCCCGCGGTGTCCAACGATGTCCAACGGTGTCCAACGGTGTCCCACGGTGTCCAACGGTGTCCCACGTTGTCCCACGTTGTCCCACGTTGTCCCACGTTGTCCCACGTTGTCCCACGTTGTCCCACGTTGTCCAACGATGTCCAACGGTGTCCCACGTTGTCCCACGTTGTTCCATGGTTTCCCACGTTGTCCAACGATGTCCAACGGTGTCCAACGATGTCCAACGATGTCCAACGGTGTCCCACGATGTCCAACGATGTCCAACGATGTCCAACGGTGTCCAACGGTGTCCAACGGTGTCCCACGGTGTCCAACCATGTCCAACGATGTCCAACGGTGTCCAACGGTGTCCAACGGTGTCCCACGGTGTCCAACGGTGTCCCACGTTGTCCCACGTTGTCCCACGTTGTCCCACGTTGTCCCACGATGTCCCACGTTGTCCAACGGTGTCCAACGGTGTCCAACGATGTCCAACGATGTCCAACGGTGTCCCACGATGTCCAACGATGTCCAACGATGTCCAACGATGTCCAACGGTGTCCCACGTTGTCCCACGTTGTCCCACGTTGTCCCACGTTGTCCCACGTTGTCCCACGTTGTCCCACGGTGTCCAACGATGTCCAACGGTGTCCAACGGTGTCCCACGGTGTCCAACGGTG
The DNA here is from genome assembly GCF_910591885.1 of Bombus terrestris. Taxonomy (NCBI): domain Eukaryota; kingdom Metazoa; phylum Arthropoda; class Insecta; order Hymenoptera; family Apidae; genus Bombus; species Bombus terrestris. The sequence continues at coordinate 34,175 of NW_025963706.1, forward strand.
TCCCACGTTGTCCCACGTTGTCCCACGTTGTCCCACGTTGTCCCACGTTGTCCCACGTTGTCCCACGTTGTCCAACGATGCCCAACGGTGTCCCACGTTGTCCCACGTTGTCCCACGTTGTCCCACGGTGTCCAACGATGTCCAACGGTGTCCAACGGTGTCCAACGGTGTCCAACGGTGTCCCACGTTGTCCCTCGTTGTCCCACGTTGTCCCACGGTGTCCAACGATGTCCAACGGTGTCCCACGTTGTCCCACGTTGTCCCACGTTGTGCCACGTTGTCCCACGTTGTCCCACGATGTCCCACGTTGTCCCACGTTGTCCCACGTTGTCCCACGTTGTCCCACGTTGTCCCACGTTGTCCCACGTTGTCCCACGTTGTCCCACGTTGTCCCACGTTGTCCCACGTTGTCCCACGTTGTCCCACGGTGTCCAACGATGTCCAACGGTGTCCAGCGATGTCCAACGGTGTCCCACGTTGTCCCACGTTTTCCCACGTTGTCCCACGTTGTCCCACGGTGTCCAACGATGTCCAACGATGTCCAACGGTGTCCCACGTTGTCCCACGTTGTTCCATGGTTTCCCACGTTGTCCCACGTTGTCCCACGTTGTCCCACGGTGTCCAACGATGTCCAACGGTGTCCAACGGTGTCCAACGGTGTCCAACGATGTCCAACGATGTCCAACGATGTCCAACGATGTCCAACGGTGTCCCACGTTGTCCCACGTTGTTCCATGGTTTCCCACGTTGTCCCACGTTGTCCCACGTTGTCCCACGGTGTCCAACGATGTCCAACGGTGTCCAACGATGTCCAACGGTGTCCAACGGTGTCCAACGGTGTCCAACGATGTCCAACGATGTCCAACGATGTCCAACGGTGTCCAACGGTGTCCCACGGTGTCCAACGGTGTCCCACGTTGTCCCACGTTGTCCCACGTTGTCCCACGTTGTCCCACGTTGTCCCACGTTGTCCCACGTTGTCCCACGTTGTCCCACGTTGTCCCACGTTGTCCCACGGTGTCCCACGTTGTCCCACGTTGTCCCACGTTGTCCCACGGTGTCCAACGATGTCCAACGGTGTCCAACGGTGTCCCACGGTGTCCAACGGTGTCCCACGTTGTCCCACGTTGTCCCACGTTGTCCCACGTTGTCCCACGTTGTCCCACGTTGTCCCACGTTGTCCAACGATGTCCAACGGTGTCCCACGTTGTCCCACGTTGTTCCATGGTTTCCCACGTTGTCCCACGTTGTCCCACGTTGTCCCACGGTGTCCAACGATGTCCAACGATGTCCAACGGTGTCCCACGATGTCCAACGATGTCCAACGGTGTCCAACGATGTCCAACGGTGTCCAACGATGTCCAACGATGTCCAACGGTGTCCCACGATGTCCAACGATGTCCAACGGTGTCCCACGTTGTCCCACGTTGTCCCACGTTGTCCCACGTTGTCCCACGTTGTCCCACGTTGTCCCACGGTGTCCAACGATGTCCAACGGTGTCCAACGGTGTCCCACGGTGTCCAACGGTGTCCCACGTTGTCCCACGTTGTCCCACGTTGTCCCACGTTGTCCCACGTTGTCCCACGTTGTCCCACGTTGTCCAACGATGCCCAACGGTGTCCCACGTTGTCCCACGTTGTTCCATGGTTTCCCACGTTGTCCCACGTTGTCCCACGTTGTCCCACGGTGTCCAACGATGTCCAACGGTGTCCAACGGTGTCCAACGGTGTCCAACGGTGTCCCACGTTGTCCCACGTTGTCCCACGTTGTCCCACGGTGTCCAACGATGTCCAACGGTGTCCCACGTTGTCCCACGTTGTCCCACGTTGTGCCACGTTGTCCCACGTTGTCCCACGATGTCCCACGTTGTCCCACGTTGTCCCACGTTGTCCCACGTTGTCCCACGTTGTCCCACGTTGTCCCACGTTGTCCCACGTTGTCCCACGTTGTCCCACGTTGTCCCACGTTGTCCCACGTTGTCCCACGGTGTCCAACGATGTCCAACGGTGTCCAGCGATGTCCAACGGTGTCCCACGTTGTCCCACGTTTTCCCACGTTGTCCCACGTTGTCCCACGGTGTCCAACGATGTCCAACGATGTCCAACGGTGTCCCACGTTGTCCCACGTTGTTCCATGGTTTCCCACGTTGTCCCACGTTGTCCCACGTTGTCCCACGGTGTCCAACGATGTCCAACGGTGTCCAACGGTGTCCAACGGTGTCCAACGGTGTCCCACGTTGTCCCACGTTGTCCCACGTTGTCCCACGTTGTCCCACGTTGTCCCACGATGTCCCACGTTGTCCCACGTTGTCCCACGTTGTCCCACGTTGTCCCACGTGGTCCCACGTTGTCCCACGTTGTCCCACGGTGTCCAACGATGTCCAACGGTGTCCCACGTTGTCCAACGGTGTCCCACGTTGTCCCACGTTGTCCCACGTTGTCCCACGTTGTCCCACGGTGTCCAACGATGTCCAACGATGTCCAACGGTGTCCCACGTTGTCCCACGTTGTTCCATGGTTTCCCACGTTGTCCCACGTTGTCCCACGTTGTCCCACGGTGTCCAACGATGTCCAACGGTGTCCAACGGTGTCCAACGGTGTCCAACGGTGTCCCACGATGTCCCACGTTGTCCCACGTTGTCCCACGTTGTCCCACGTTGTCCCACGATGTCCCACGTTGTCCCACGTTGTCCCACGTTGTCCCACGTTGTCCCACGTGGTCCCACGTTGTCCCACGTTGTCCCACGGTGTCCAACGATGTCCAACGGTGTCCCACGTTGTCCAACGGTGTCCCACGTTGTCCCACGTTGTCCCACGTTGTCCCACGTGGTCCCACGTTGTCCCACGTTGTCCCACGGTGTCCAACGATGTCCAACGGTGTCCCACGTTGTCCAACGGTGTCCCACGTTGTCCCACGTTGTCCCACGTTGTCCCACGTTGTCCCACGATGTCCCACGTTGTCCCACGTTGTCCCACGTTGTCCCACGTTGTCCCACGTTGTCCCACGTTGTCCCACGTTGTCCCACGTTGTCCCACGTTGTCCCACGGTGTCCAACGATGTCCAACGGTGTCCAACGGTGTCCCACGGTGTCCAACGGTGTCCCACGTTGTCCCACGTTGTCCCACGTTGTCCCACGTTGTCCCACGTTGTCCCACGTTGTCCCACGTTGTCCAACGATGTCCAACGGTGTCCCACGTTGTCCCACGTTGTTCCATGGTTTCCCACGTTGTCCCACGTTGTCCCACGTTGTCCCACGGTGTCCAACGATGTCCAACGGTGTCCAACGGTGTCCAACGGTGTCCAACGGTGTCCCACGTTGTCCCACGTTGTCCCACGTTGTCCCACGGTGTCCAACGATGTCCAACGGTGTCCCACGTTGTCCCACGTTGTCCCACGTTGTCCCACGTTGTCCCACGTTGTCCCACGTTGTCCCACGTTGTCCCACGTTGTCCCACGTTGTCCCACGTTGTCCCACGTTGTCCCACGTTGTCCCACGTTGTCCCACGGTGTCCAACGGTGTCCCACGATGTCCCACGTTGTCCCACGTTGTCCCACGTTGTCCCACGTTGTCCCACGATGTCCCACGTTGTCCCACGTTGTCCCACGTTGTCCGACGTTGTCCCACGTTGTCCCACGTTGTCCCACGTTGTCCCACGGTGTCCAACGATGTCCAACGATGTCCAACGGTGTCCCACGTTGTCCCACGTTGTTCCATGGTTTCCCACGTTGTCCCACGTTGTCCCACGTTGTCCCACGGTGTCCAACGATGTCCAACGGTGTCCAACGGTGTCCAACGGTGTCCAACGGTGTCCCACGTTGTCCCACGTTGTCCCACGTTGTCCCACGTTGTCCCACGTTGTCCCACGATGTCCCACGTTGTCCCACGTTGTCCCACGTTGTCCCACGATGTCCCACGTTGTCCCACGTTGTCCCACGTTGTCCCACGTTGTCCCACGATGTCCCACGTTGTCCCACGTTATCCCACGTTGTCCCACGATGTCCCACGTTGTCCCACGTTGTCCCACGTTGTCCCACGTTGTCCCACGATGTCCCACGTTGTCCCACGTTGTCCCACGATGTCCCACGTTGTCCCACGTTGTCCCACGTTGTCCCACGTTGTCCCACGTGGTCCCACGTTGTCCCACGTTGTCCCACGTTGTCCCACGTTGTCCCACGTTGTCCCACGTTGTCCCACGTTGTCCCACGTTGTCCCACGGTGTCCAACGATGTCCAACGGTGTCCAACGGTGTCCCACGGTGTCCAACGGTGTCCCACGTTGTCCCACGTTGTCCCACGTTGTCCCACGTTGTCCCACGTTGTCCCACGTTGTCCAACAGTGTCCAACGGTGTCCCACGTTGTCCCACGTTGTTCCATGGTTTCCCACGTTGTCCCACGTTGTCCCACGTTGTCCCACGTTGTCCCACGTTGTCCCACGTGGTCCCACGTTGTCCCACGTTGTCCCACGGTGTCCAACGATGTCCAACGGTGTCCCACGTTGTCCAACGGTGTCCCACGTTGTCCCACGTTGTCCCACGTTGTCCCACGTTGTCCCACGATGTCCCACGTTGTCCCACGTTGTCCCACGTTGTCCCACGTTGTCCCACGTTGTCCCACGTTGTCCCACGTTGTCCCACGTTGTCCCACGTTGTCCCACGTTGTCCCACGTTGTCCCACGGTGTCCAACGATGTCCAACGGTGTCCCACGGTGTCCAACGGTGTCCCACGTTGTCCCACGTTGTCCCACGTTGTCCCACGTTGTCCCACGTTGTCCCACGTTGTCCCACGTTGTCCCACGTTGTCCCACGTTGTCCCACGTTGTCCCACGTTGTCCCACCTTGTCCCACGTTGTCCCACGTTGTCCCACGGTGTCCAACGGTGTCCAACGATGTCCCACGTTGTCCCACGTTGTCCCACGTTGTCCCACGTTGTCCCACGATGTCCCACGTTGTCCCACGTTGTCCCACGTTGTCCCACGTTGTCCCACGTTGTCCCACGTTGTCCCACGTTGTCCCACGTTGTCCCACGTTGTCCCACGGTGTCCAACGATGTCCAACGGTGTCCAGCGATGTCCAACGGTGTCCCACGTTGTCCCACGTTTTCCCACGTTGTCCCACGTTGTCCCACGGTGTCCAACGATGTCCAACGATGTCCAACGGTGTCCCACGTTGTCCCACGTTGTTCCATGGTTTCCCACGTTGTCCCACGTTGTCCCACGTTGTCCCACGGTGTCCAACGATGTCCAACGGTGTCCAACGGTGTCCAACGGTGTCCAACGGTGTCCCACGTTGTCCCACGTTGTCCCACGTTGTCCCACGTTGTCCCACGTTGTCCCACGATGTCGCACGTTGTCCCACGTTGTCCCACGTTGTCCCACGTTGTCCCACGTGGTCCCACGTTGTCCCACGTTGTCCCACGGTGTCCAACGATGTCCAACGGTGTCCCACGTTGTCCAACGGTGTCCCACGTTGTCCCACGTTGTCCCACGTTGTCCCACGTTGTCCCACGATGTCCCACGTTGTCCCACGTTGTCCCACGTTGTCCCACGTTGTCCCACGTTGTCCCACGTTGTCCCACGTTGTCCCACGTTGTCCCACGTTGTCCCACGTTGTCCCACGTTGTCCCACGTTGTCCCACGTTGTCCCACGGTGTCCCACGGTGTCCAACGATGTCCAACGGTGTCCCACGTTGTCCCACGTTGTCCCACGATGTCCCACGTTGTCCCACGTTGTCCCACGTTGTCCCACGTTGTCCCACGTTGTCCCACGTGGTCCCACGTTGTCCCACGTTGTCCCACGGTGTCCAACGATGTCCAACGGTGTCCCACGTTGTCCAACGGTGTCCCACGTTGTCCCACGTTGTCCCACGTTGTCCCACGTTGTCCCACGATGTCCCACGTTGTCCCACGTTGTCCCACGTTGTCCCACGTTGTCCCACGTTGTCCCACGTTGTCCCACGTTGTCCCACGTTGTCCCACGTTGTCCCACGTTGTCCCACGGTGTCCAACGATGTCCAACGGTGTCCAACGGTGTCCCACGGTGTCCAACGGTGTCCCACGTTGTCCCACGTTGTCCCACGTTGTCCCACGTTGTCCCACGTTGTCCCACGTTGTCCCACGTTGTCCAACGATGTCCAACGGTGTCCCACGTTGTCCCACGTTGTTCCATGGTTTCCCACGTTGTCCCACGTTGTCCCACGTTGTCCCACGGTGTCCAACGATGTCCAACGGTGTCCAACGGTGTCCAACGGTGTCCCACGTTGTCCCACGTTGTCCCACGTTGTCCCACGTTGTCCCACGTTGTCCCACGTTGTCCCACGATGTCCCACGTTGTCCCACGTTGTCCCACGGTGTCCAACGATGTCCAACGGTGTCCAACGGTGTCCAACGGTGTCCAACGGTGTCCCACGTTGTCCCACGGTGTCCAACGATGTCCAACGGTGTCCAACGGTGTCCAACGGTGTCCAACGGTGTCCCACGTTGTCCCACTTTGTCCCACGTTGTCCCACGTTGTCCCACGTTGTCCCACGATGTCCCACGTTGTCCCACGTTGTCCCACGTTGTCCCACGATGTCCCACGTTGTCCCACGTTGTCCCTCGTTGTCCCACGTTGTCCCACGATGTCCCACGTTGTCCCACGTTGTCCCACGTTGTCCCACGTTGTCCCACGGTGTCCAACGATGTCCAACGGTGTCCAACGGTGTCCCACGGTGTCCCACGGTGTCCCACGTTGTCCCACGTTGTCCCACGTTGTCCCACGTTGTCCCACGTTGTCCCACGATGTCCCACGTTGTCCCACGTTGTCCCACGTTGTCCCACGTTGTCCCACGTTGTCCCACGGTGTCCAACGATGTCCAACGGTGTCCAACGGTGTCCAACGGTGTCCAACGATGTCCAACGATGTCCAACGATGTCCAGCGGTGTCCAACGATGTCCAACGATGTCCAACGGTGTCCCACGATGTCCAACGATGTCCAACGATGTCCCACGTTGTCCCACGTTGTCCCACGTTGTCCCACGATGTCCCACGTTGTCCCACGTTGTCCCACGTTGTCCCACGATGTCCCACGTTGTCCCACGTTGTCCCACGTTGTCCCACGTTGTCCCACGATGTCCCACGTTGTCCCACGTTGTCCCACGTTGTCCCACGTTGTCCCACGGTGTCCAACGATGTCCAACGGTGTCCAACGATGTCCAACGATGTCCAACGGTGTCCCACGATGTCCAACGATGTCCAACGATGTCCAACGGTGTCCAACGGTGTCCAACGGTGTCCCACGGTGTCCAACGGTGTCCCACGTTGTCCCACGTTGTCCCACGTTGTCCCACGTTGTCCCACGTTGTCCCACGTTGTCCCACGTTGTCCCACGATGTCGCACGTTGTCCCACGTTGTCCCACGTTGTCCCACGTTGTCCCACGTGGTCCCACGTTGTCCCACGTTGTCCCACGGTGTCCAACGATGTCCAACGGTGTCCCACGTTGTCCAACGATGTCCAACGATGTCCAACGGTGTCCAACGGTGTCCAACGGTGTCCCACGGTGTCCAACGGTGTCCAACGGTGTCCAACGGTGTCCCACGTTGTCCCACGTTGTCCCACGTTGTCCCACGTTGTCCCACGTTGTCCCACGATGTCGCACGTTGTCCCACGTTGTCCCACGTTGTCCCACGTTGTCCCACGTGGTCCCACGTTGTCCCACGTTGTCCCACGGTGTCCAACGATGTCCAACGGTGTCCCACGTTGTCCAACGGTGTCCCACGTTGTCCCACGTTGTCCCACGTTGTCCCACGTTGTCCCACGATGTCCCACGTTGTCCCACGTTGTCCCACGTTGTCCCACGTTGTCCCACGTTGTCCCACGTTGTCCCACGTTGTCCCACGTTGTCCCACGTTGTCCCACGTTGTCCCACGTTGTCCCACGGTGTCCCACGGTGTCCAACGGTGTCCAACGGTGTCCCACGTTGTCCCACGTTGTCCCACGATGTCCCACGTTGTCCCACGTTGTCCCACGTTGTCCCACGTTGTCCCACGTGGTCCCACGTTGTCCCACGTTGTCCCACGGTGTCCAACGATGTCCAACGGTGTCCCACGTTGTCCAACGGTGTCCCACGTTGTCCCACGTTGTCCCACGTTGTCCCACGTTGTCCCACGATGTCCCACGTTGTCCCACGTTGTCCCACGTTGTCCCACGTTGTCCCACGTTGTCCCACGTTGTCCCACGTTGTCCCACGTTGTCCCACGTTGTCCCACGTTGTCCCACGGTGTCCAACGATGTCCAACGGTGTCCAACGGTGTCCCACGGTGTCCAACGGTGTCCCACGTTGTCCCACGTTGTCCCACGTTGTCCCACGTTGTCCCACGTTGTCCCACGTTGTCCCACGTTGTCCAACGATGTCCAACGGTGTCCCACGTTGTCCCACGTTGTTCCATGGTTTCCCACGTTGTCCCACGTTGTCCCACGTTGTCCCACGGTGTCCAACGATGTCCAACGGTGTCCAACGGTGTCCAACGGTGTCCCACGTTGTCCCACGTTGTCCCACGTTGTCCCACGTTGTCCCACGTTGTCCCACGTTGTCCCACGATGTCCCACGTTGTCCCACGTTGTCCCACGGTGTCCAACGATGTCCAACGGTGTCCAACGGTGTCCAACGGTGTCCAACGGTGTCCCACGTTGTCCCACGGTGTCCAACGATGTCCAACGGTGTCCAACGGTGTCCAACGGTGTCCAACGGTGTCCCACGTTGTCCCACTTTGTCCCACGTTGTCCCACGTTGTCCCACGTTGTCCCACGATGTCCCACGTTGTCCCACGTTGTCCCACGTTGTCCCACGATGTCCCACGTTGTCCCACGTTGTCCCTCGTTGTCCCACGTTGTCCCACGATGTCCCACGTTGTCCCACGTTGTCCCACGTTGTCCCACGTTGTCCCACGGTGTCCAACGATGTCCAACGGTGTCCAACGGTGTCCCACGGTGTCCAACGGTGTCCCACGTTGTCCCACGTTGTCCCACGTTGTCCCACGTTGTCCCACGTTGTCCCACGATGTCCCACGTTGTCCCACGTTGTCCCACGTTGTCCCACGTTGTCCCACGTTGTCCCACGTTGTCCCACGGTGTCCAACGATGTCCAACGGTGTCCAACGGTGTCCAACGGTGTCCAACGATGTCCAACGATGTCCAACGATGTCCAGCGGTGTCCAACGATGTCCAACGATGTCCAACGGTGTCCCACGATGTCCAACGATGTCCAACGGTGTCCAACGGTGTCCCACGTTGTCCCACGTTGTCCCACGTTGTCCCACGGTGTCCAACGATGTCCAACGGTGTCCCACGTTGTCCCACGTTGTCCCACGTTGTCCCACGTTGTCCCACGTTGTCCCACGTTGTCCCACGTTGTCCCACGTTGTCCCACGTTGTCCCACGTTGTCCCACGTTGTCCCACGTTGTCCCACGTTGTCCCACGGTGTCCAACGGTGTCCAACGATGTCCCACGTTGTCCCACGTTGTCCCACGTTGTCCCACGTTGTCCCACGATGTCCCACGTTGTCCCACGTTGTCCCACGTTGTCCGACGTTGTCCCACGTTGTCCCACGTTGTCCCACGTTGTCCCACGGTGTCCAACGATGTCCAACGATGTCCAACGGTGTCCCACGTTGTCCCACGTTGTTCCATGGTTTCCCACGTTGTCCCACGTTGTCCCACGTTGTCCCACGGTGTCCAACGATGTCCAACGGTGTCCAACGGTGTCCAACGGTGTCCAACGGTGTCCCACGTTGTCCCACGTTGTCCCACGTTGTCCCACGTTGTCCCACGTTGTCCCACGATGTCCCACGTTGTCCCACGTTGTCCCACGTTGTCCCACGATGTCCCACGTTGTCCCACGTTGTCCCACGTTGTCCCACGTTGTCCCACGATGTCCCACGTTGTCCCACGTTATCCCACGTTGTCCCACGATGTCCCACGTTGTCCCACGTTGTCCCACGTTGTCCCACGTTGTCCCACGATGTCCCACGTTGTCCCACGTTGTCCCACGATGTCCCACGGTGTCCCACGTTGTCCCACGTTGTCCCACGTTGTCCCACGTGGTCCCACGTTGTCCCACGTTGTCCCACGTTGTCCCACGTTGTCCCACGTTGTCCCACGTTGTCCCACGTTGTCCCACGTTGTCCCACGGTGTCCAACGATGTCCAACGGTGTCCAACGGTGTCCCACGGTGTCCAACGGTGTCCCACGTTGTCCCACGTTGTCCCACGTTGTCCCACGTTGTCCCACGTTGTCCCACGTTGTCCAACAATGTCCAACGGTGTCCCACGTTGTCCCACGTTGTTCCATGGTTTCCCACGTTGTCCCACGTTGTCCCACGTTGTCCCACGTTGTCCCACGTTGTCCCACGTGGTCCCACGTTGTCCCACGTTGTCCCACGGTGTCCAACGATGTCCAACGGTGTCCCACGTTGTCCAACGGTGTCCCACGTTGTCCCACGTTGTCCCACGTTGTCCCACGTTGTCCCACGATGTCCCACGTTGTCCCACGTTGTCCCACGTTGTCCCACGTTGTCCCACGTTGTCCCACGTTGTCCCACGTTGTCCCACGTTGTCCCACGTTGTCCCACGTTGTCCCACGTTGTCCCACGGTGTCCAACGATGTCCAACGGTGTCCCACGGTGTCCAACGGTGTCCCACGTTGTCCCACGTTGTCCCACGTTGTCCCACGTTGTCCCACGTTGTCCCACGTTGTCCCACGTTGTCCCACGTTGTCCCACGTTGTCCCACGTTGTCCCACGTTGTCCCACCTTGTCCCACGTTGTCCCACGTTGTCCCACGGTGTCCAACGGTGTCCAACGATGTCCCACGTTGTCCCACGTTGTCCCACGTTGTCCCACGTTGTCCCACGATGTCCCACGTTGTCCCACGTTGTCCCACGTTGTCCCACGTTGTCCCACGTTGTCCCACGTTGTCCCACGTTGTCCCACGTTGTCCCACGTTGTCCCACGGTGTCCAACGATGTCCAACGGTGTCCAGCGATGTCCAACGGTGTCCCACGTTGTCCCACGTTTTCCCACGTTGTCCCACGTTGTCCCACGGTGTCCAACGATGTCCAACGATGTCCAACGGTGTCCCACGTTGTCCCACGTTGTTCCATGGTTTCCCACGTTGTCCCACGTTGTCCCACGTTGTCCCACGGTGTCCAACGATGTCCAACGGTGTCCAACGGTGTCCAACGGTGTCCAACGGTGTCCCACGTTGTCCCACGTTGTCCCACGTTGTCCCACGTTGTCCCACGTTGTCCCACGATGTCGCACGTTGTCCCACGTTGTCCCACGTTGTCCCACGTTGTCCCACGTGGTCCCACGTTGTCCCACGTTGTCCCACGGTGTCCAACGATGTCCAACGGTGTCCCACGTTGTCCAACGGTGTCCCACGTTGTCCCACGTTGTCCCACGTTGTCCCACGTTGTCCCACGATGTCCCACGTTGTCCCACGTTGTCCCACGTTGTCCCACGTTGTCCCACGTTGTCCCACGTTGTCCCACGTTGTCCCACGTTGTCCCACGTTGTCCCACGTTGTCCCACGTTGTCCCACGTTGTCCCACGTTGTCCCACGGTGTCCCACGGTGTCCAACGATGTCCAACGGTGTCCCACGTTGTCCCACGTTGTCCCACGATGTCCCACGTTGTCCCACGTTGTCCCACGTTGTCCCACGTTGTCCCACGTTGTCCCACGTGGTCCCACGTTGTCCCACGTTGTCCCACGGTGTCCAACGATGTCCAACGGTGTCCCACGTTGTCCAACGGTGTCCCACGTTGTCCCACGTTGTCCCACGTTGTCCCACGTTGTCCCACGATGTCCCACGTTGTCCCACGTTGTCCCACGTTGTCCCACGTTGTCCCACGTTGTCCCACGTTGTCCCACGTTGTCCCACGTTGTCCCACGTTGTCCCACGTTGTCCCACGGTGTCCAACGATGTCCAACGGTGTCCAACGGTGTCCCACGGTGTCCAACGGTGTCCCACGTTGTCCCACGTTGTCCCACGTTGTCCCACGTTGTCCCACGTTGTCCCACGTTGTCCCACGTTGTCCAACGATGTCCAACGGTGTCCCACGTTGTCCCACGTTGTTCCATGGTTTCCCACGTTGTCCCACGTTGTCCCACGTTGTCCCACGGTGTCCAACGATGTCCAACGGTGTCCAACGGTGTCCAACGGTGTCCCACGTTGTCCCACGTTGTCCCACGTTGTCCCACGTTGTCCCACGTTGTCCCACGTTGTCCCACGATGTCCCACGTTGTCCCACGTTGTCCCACGGTGTCCAACGATGTCCAACGGTGTCCAACGGTGTCCAACGGTGTCCAACGGTGTCCCACGTTGTCCCACGGTGTCCAACGATGTCCAACGGTGTCCAACGGTGTCCAACGGTGTCCAACGGTGTCCCACGTTGTCCCACTTTGTCCCACGTTGTCCCACGTTGTCCCACGTTGTCCCACGATGTCCCACGTTGTCCCACGTTGTCCCACGTTGTCCCACGATGTCCCACGTTGTCCCACGTTGTCCCTCGTTGTCCCACGTTGTCCCACGATGTCCCACGTTGTCCCACGTTGTCCCACGTTGTCCCACGTTGTCCCACGGTGTCCAACGATGTCCAACGGTGTCCAACGGTGTCCCACGGTGTCCAACGGTGTCCCACGTTGTCCCACGTTGTCCCACGTTGTCCCACGTTGTCCCACGTTGTCCCACGATGTCCCACGTTGTCCCACGTTGTCCCACGTTGTCCCACGTTGTCCCACGTTGTCCCACGTTGTCCCACGGTGTCCAACGATGTCCAACGGTGTCCAACGGTGTCCAACGGTGTCCAACGATGTCCAACGATGTCCAACGATGTCCAGCGGTGTCCAACGATGTCCAACGATGTCCAACGGTGTCCCACGATGTCCAACGATGTCCAACGATGTCCCACGTTGTCCCACGTTGTCCCACGTTGTCCCACGATGTCCCACGTTGTCCCACGTTGTCCCACGTTGTCCCACGATGTCCCACGTTGTCCCACGTTGTCCCACGTTGTCCCACGTTGTCCCACGATGTCCCACGTTGTCCCACGTTGTCCCACGTTGTCCCACGTTGTCCCACGGTGTCCAACGATGTCCAACGGTGTCCAACGATGTCCAACGATGTCCAACGGTGTCCCACGATGTCCAACGATGTCCAACGATGTCCAACGGTGTCCAACGGTGTCCAACGGTGTCCCACGGTGTCCAACGGTGTCCCACGTTGTCCCACGTTGTCCCACGTTGTCCCACGTTGTCCCACGTTGTCCCACGTTGTCCCACGTTGTCCCACGATGTCGCACGTTGTCCCACGTTGTCCCACGTTGTCCCACGTTGTCCCACGTGGTCCCACGTTGTCCCACGTTGTCCCACGGTGTCCAACGATGTCCAACGGTGTCCCACGTTGTCCAACGATGTCCAACGATGTCCAACGGTGTCCAACGGTGTCCAACGGTGTCCCACGGTGTCCAACGGTGTCCAACGGTGTCCAACGGTGTCCCACGTTGTCCCACGTTGTCCCACGGTGTCCCACGTTGTCCCACTTTGTCCCACGTTGTCCCACGTTGTCCCACGTTGTCCCACGATGTCCCACGTTGTCCCACGTTGTCCCACGTTGTCCCACGATGTCCCACGTTGTCCCACGTTGTCCCTCGTTGTCCCACGTTGTCCCACGATGTCCCACGTTGTCCCACGTTGTCCCACGTTGTCCCACGTTGTCCCACGGTGTCCAACGATGTCCAACGGTGTCCAACGGTGTCCCACGGTGTCCAACGGTGTCCCACGTTGTCCCACGTTGTCCCACGTTGTCCCACGTTGTCCCACGTTGTCCCACGATGTCCCACGTTGTCCCACGTTGTCCCACGTTGTCCCACGTTGTCCCACGTTGTCCCACGTTGTCCCACGGTGTCCAACGATGTCCAACGGTGTCCAACGGTGTCCAACGGTGTCCAACGATGTCCAACGATGTCCAACGATGTCCAGCGGTGTCCAACGATGTCCAACGATGTCCAACGGTGTCCCACGATGTCCAACGATGTCCAACGATGTCCCACGTTGTCCCACGTTGTCCCACGTTGTCCCACGATGTCCCACGTTGTCCCACGTTGTCCCACGTTGTCCCACGATGTCCCACGTTGTCCCACGTTGTCCCACGTTGTCCCACGTTGTCCCACGATGTCCCACGTTGTCCCACGTTGTCCCACGTTGTCCCACGTTGTCCCACGGTGTCCAACGATGTCCAACGGTGTCCAACGATGTCCAACGATGTCCAACGGTGTCCCACGATGTCCAACGATGTCCAACGATGTCCAACGGTGTCCAACGGTGTCCAACGGTGTCCCACGGTGTCCAACGGTGTCCCACGTTGTCCCACGTTGTCCCACGTTGTCCCACGTTGTCCCACGTTGTCCCACGTTGTCCCACGTTGTCCCACGATGTCGCACGTTGTCCCACGTTGTCCCACGTTGTCCCACGTTGTCCCACGTGGTCCCACGTTGTCCCACGTTGTCCCACGGTGTCCAACGATGTCCAACGGTGTCCCACGTTGTCCAACGATGTCCAACGATGTCCAACGGTGTCCAACGGTGTCCAACGGTGTCCCACGGTGTCCAACGGTGTCCAACGGTGTCCCACGATGTCCCACGTTGTCCCACGTTGTCCCACGTTGTCCCACGTTGTCCCACGTTGTCCCACGTGGTCCCACGTTGTCCCACGTTGTCCCACGGTGTCCAACGATGTCCAACGGTGTCCCACGTTGTCCAACGGTGTCCCACGTTGTCCCACGTTGTCCCACGTTGTCCCACGTTGTCCCACGATGTCCCACGTTGTCCCACGTTGTCCCACGTTGTCCCACGTTGTCCCACGTTGTCCCACGTTGTCCCACGTTGTCCCACGTTGTCCCACGTTGTCCCACGTTGTCCCACGGTGTCCAACGATGTCCAACGGTGTCCAACGGTGTCCCACGGTGTCCAACGGTGTCCCACGTTGTCCCACGTTGTCCCACGTTGTCCCACGTTGTCCCACGTTGTCCCACGTTGTCCCACGTTGTCCAACGATGTCCAACGGTGTCCCACGTTGTCCCACGTTGTTCCATGGTTTCCCACGTTGTCCCACGTTGTCCCACGTTGTCCCACGGTGTCCAACGATGTCCAACGGTGTCCAACGGTGTCCAACGGTGTCCCACGTTGTCCCACGTTGTCCCACGTTGTCCCACGTTGTCCCACGTTGTCCCACGTTGTCCCACGATGTCCCACGTTGTCCCACGTTGTCCCACGGTGTCCAACGATGTCCAACGGTGTCCAACGGTGTCCAACGGTGTCCAACGGTGTCCCACGTTGTCCCACGGTGTCCAACGATGTCCAACGGTGTCCAACGGTGTCCAACGGTGTCCAACGGTGTCCCACGTTGTCCCACTTTGTCCCACGTTGTCCCACGTTGTCCCACGTTGTCCCACGATGTCCCACGTTGTCCCACGTTGTCCCACGTTGTCCCACGATGTCCCACGTTGTCCCACGTTGTCCCTCGTTGTCCCACGTTGTCCCACGATGTCCCACGTTGTCCCACGTTGTCCCACGTTGTCCCACGTTGTCCCACGGTGTCCAACGATGTCCAACGGTGTCCAACGGTGTCCCACGGTGTCCAACGGTGTCCCACGTTGTCCCACGTTGTCCCACGTTGTCCCACGTTGTCCCACGTTGTCCCACGATGTCCCACGTTGTCCCACGTTGTCCCACGTTGTCCCACGTTGTCCCACGTTGTCCCACGTTGTCCCACGGTGTCCAACGATGTCCAACGGTGTCCAACGGTGTCCAACGGTGTCCAACGATGTCCAACGATGTCCAACGATGTCCAGCGGTGTCCAACGATGTCCAACGATGTCCAACGGTGTCCCACGATGTCCAACGATGTCCAACGGTGTCCAACGATGTCCAACGATGTCCAACGGTGTCCCACGATGTCCAACGATGTCCAACGGTGTCCCACGTTGTCCAACGGTGTCCCACGTTGTCCCACGTTGTCCCACGTTGTCCCACGTTGTCCCACGTTGTCCCACGTTGTCCCACGTTGTCCCACGTTGTCCCACGTTGTCCCACGTTGTCCCACGTTGTCCCACGTTGTCCCACGGTGTCCAACGATGTCCAACGGTGTCCAACGGTGTCCCACGGTGTCCAACGGTGTCCCACGTTGTCCCACGTTGTCCCACGTTGTCCCACGTGGTCCCACGTTGTCCCACGTTGTCCAACGATGTCCAACGGTGTCCCACGTTGTCCCACGTTGTTCCATGGTTTCCCACGTTGTCCCACGTTGTCCCACGTTGTCCCACGTTGTCCCACGTTGTCCCACGGTGTCCCACGGTGTCCAACGATGTCCAACGGTGTCCCACGTTGTCCCACGTTGTCCCACGTTGTCCCACGTTGTCCCACGATGTCCCACGTTGTCCCACGTTGTCCCACGTTGTCCCAAGTTGTCCCACGTTGTCCCACGTTGTCCCACGTTGTCCCACGTGGTCCCACGTTGTCCCACGTTGTCCCACGTTGTCCCACGTTGTCCCACGATGTCCCACGTTGTCCCACGTTGTCCCACGTTGTCCCACGTTGTCTCACGTTGTCCCACGGTGTCCAACGATGTCCAACGGTGTCCAACGGTGTCCAACGATGTCCAACGGTGTCCAACGGTGTCCAACGGTGTCCCACGGTGTCCAACGATGTCCAACGATGTCCAACGGTGTCCAACGGTGTCCAACGGTGTCCCACGGTGTCCAACGGTGTCCCACGTTGTCCCACGTTGTCCCACGTTGTCCCACGTTGTCCCACGTTGTCCCACGTTGTCCCACGTTGTCCCACGTTGTCCCACGGTGTCCAACGATGTCCAACGGTGTCCAACGATGTCCAACGGTGTCCAACGGTGTCCAACGGTGTCCAACGGTGTCCCAAGTTGTCCCACGTTGTCCCACGTTGTCCCACGGTGTCCCACGGTGTCCAACGATGTCCAACGGTGTCCCACGTTGTCCCACGTTGTCCCACGATGTCCCACGTTGTCCCACGTTGTCCCACGTTGTCCCACGTTGTCCCACGTTGTCCCACGTGGTCCCACGTTGTCCCACGTTGTCCCACGGTGTCCAACGATGTCCAACGGTGTCCCACGTTGTCCAACGGTGTCCCACGTTGTCCCACGTTGTCCCACGTTGTCCCACGTTGTCCCACGATGTCCCACGTTGTCCCACGTTGTCCCACGTTGTCCCACGGTGTCCAACGATGTCCAACGGTGTCCCACGTTGTCCAACGGTGTCCCACGTTGTCCCACGTTGTCCCACGTTGTCCCACGTTGTCCCACGATGTCCCACGTTGTCCCACGTTGTCCCACGTTGTCCCACGTTGTCCCACGTTGTCCCACGTTGTCCCACGTTGTCCCACGTTGTCCCACGTTGTCCCACGTTGTCCCACGTTGTCCCACGGTGTCCAACGATGTCCAACGGTGTCCAACGGTGTCCCACGGTGTCCAACGGTGTCCCACGTTGTCCCACGTTGTCCCACGTTGTCCCACGTTGTCCCACGTTGTCCCACGTTGTCCCACGTTGTCCTACGTTGTCCCACGTTGTCCCACGTTGTCCCACGTTGTCCCACGTTGTCCCACGGTGTCCAACGGTGTCCAACGATGTCCAACGGTGTCCAACGGTGTCCCACGTTGTCCCACGTTGTCCCACGTTGTCCCACGTTGTCCCACGTTGTCCCACGTTGTCCAACGATGTCCAACGGTGTCCCACGTTGTCCCACGTTGTTCCATGGTTTCCCACGTTGTCCCACGTTGTCCCACGTTGTCCCACGTTGTCCCACGTGGTCCCACGTTGTCCCACGTTGTCCCACGGTGTCCAACGATGTCCAACGGTGTCCCACGCTGTCCAACGGTGTCCCACGTTGTTCAACGGTGTCCCACGTTGTCCCACGTTGTCCCACGTTGTCCCACGTTGTCCCACGATGTCCCACGTTGTCCCACGTTGTCCCACGTTGTCCCACGTTGTCCCACGTTGTCCCACGTTGTCCCACGTTGTCCCACGTTGTCCCACGTTGTCCCACGTTGTCCCACGTTGTCCCACGGTGTCCAACGATGTCCAACGGTGTCCAACGGTGTCCCACGGTGTCCAACGGTGTCCCACGTTGTCCCACGTTGTCCCACGTTGTCCCACGTTGTCCCACGTTGTCCCACGTTGTCCCACGTTGTCCCACGTTGTCCCACGTTGTCCCACGTTGTCCCACCTTGTCCCACGTTGTCCCACGTTGTCCCACGGTGTCCAACGGTGTCCAACGATGTCCCACGTTGTCCCACGTTGTCCCACGTTGTCCCACGTTGTCCCACGATGTCCCACGTTGTCCCACGTTGTCCCACGTTGTCCCACGTTGTCCCACGTTGTCCCACGTTGTCCCACGTTGTCCCACGTTGTCCCACGGTGTCCAACGATGTCCAACGGTGTCCAGCGATGTCCAACGGTGTCCCACGTTGTCCCACGTTTTCCCACGTTGTCCCACGTTGTCCCACGGTGTCCAACGATGTCCAACGATGTCCAACGGTGTCCCACGTTGTCCCACGTTGTTCCATGGTTTCCCACGTTGTCCCACGTTGTCCCACGTTGTCCCACGGTGTCCAACGATGTCCAACGGTGTCCAACGGTGTCCAACGGTGTCCAACGGTGTCCCACGTTGTCCCACGTTGTCCCACGTTGTCCCACGTTGTCCCACGTTGTCCCACGATGTCCCACGTTGTCCCACGTTGTCCCACGTTGTCCCACGTTGTCCCACGTGGTCCCACGTTGTCCCACGTTGTCCCACGGTGTCCAACGATGTCCAACGGTGTCCCACGTTGTCCAACGGTGTCCCACGTTGTCCCACGTTGTCCCACGTTGTCCCACGTTGTCCCACGATGTCCCACGTTGTCCCACGTTGTCCCACGTTGTCCCACGTTGTCCCACGTTGTCCCACGTTGTCCCACGTTGTCCCACGTTGTCCCACGTTGTCCCACGTTGTCCCACGTTGTCCCACGTTGTCCCACGTTGTCCCACGTTGTCCCACGGAGTCCCACGGTGTCCAACGATGTCCAACGGTGTCCCACGTTGTCCCACGTTGTCCCACGATGTCCCACGTTGTCCCACGTTGTCCCACGTTGTCCCACGTTGTCCCACGTTGTCCCACGTTGTCCCACGTTGTCCCACGTTGTCCCACGTTGTCCCACGGTGTCCAACGATGTCCAACGGTGTCCCACGTTGTCCAACGGTGTCCCACGTTGTCCCACGTTGTCCCACGTTGTCCCACGTTGTCCCACGATGTCCCACGTTGTCCCACGTTGTCCCACGTTGTCCCACGTTGTCCCACGTTGTCCCACGTTGTCCCACGTTGTCCCACGTTGTCCCACGTTGTCCCACGTTGTCCCACGTTGTCCCACGTTGTCCCACGGTGTCCAACGATGTCCAACGGTGTCCAACGGTGTCCCACGGTGTCCAACGGTGTCCCACGTTGTCCCACGTTGTCCCACGTTGTCCCACGTTGTCCCACGTTGTCCCACGTTGTCCCACGTTGTCCAACGATGTCCAACGGTGTCCCACGTTGTCCCACGTTGTTCCATGGTTTCCCACGTTGTCCCACGTTGTCCCACGTTGTCCCACGGTGTCCAACGATGTCCAACGGTGTCCAACGGTGTCCAACGGTGTCCAACGGTGTCCCACGTTGTCCCACGTTGTCCCACGTTGTCCCACGTTGTCCCACGTTGTCCCACGTTGTCCCACGATGTCCCACGTTGTCCCACGTTGTCCCACGGTGTCCAACGATGTCCAACGGTGTCCAACGGTGTCCAACGGTGTCCAACGGTGTCCCACGTTGTCCCACGGTGTCCAACGATGTCCAACGGTGTCCAACGGTGTCCAACGGTGTCCAACGGTGTCCCACGTTGTCCCACTTTGTCCCACGTTGTCCCACGTTGTCCCACGTTGTCCCACGTTGTCCCACGATGTCCCACGTTGTCCCACGTTGTCCCACGTTGTCCCACGTTGTCCCACGTTGTCCCACGTTGTCCCACGGTGTCCAACGATGTCCAACGGTGTCCAACGGTGTCCAACGGTGTCCAACGATGTCCAACGATGTCCAACGATGTCCAGCGGTGTCCAACGATGTC
>NW_025963707.1:0-53538 GCF_910591885.1 Bombus terrestris
CCCACGTTGTCCCACGTTGTCCCAGGTTGTCCCACGGTGTCCAACGATGTCCAACGGTGTCCCACGTTGTCCCACGTTGTCCCACGCTGTCCCACGTTGTCCCACGTTGTCCCACGTTGTCCCACGTTGTTCCATGGTTTCCCACGTTGTCCCACGTTGTCCCACGTTGTCCCACGGTGTCCAACGATGTCCAAACGGTGTCCAACGGTGTCCCACGGTGTCCAACGGTGTCCCACGTTGTCCCACGTTGTCCCACGTTGTCCCACGTTGTCCCACGTTGTCCAACGAAGTCCCACGGTGTCCAACGGTGTCCCACGTTGTCCCACGTTGTCCCACGTTGTCCCACGTTGTCCCACGTTGTCCCACGTTGTCCCACGTTGTCCCACGTTGTCCCACGTTGTCCCACGTTGTCCCACGTTGTCCCACGGTGTCCAACGGTGTCCAACGATGTCCAACGGTGTCCAACGGTGTCCCACGATGTCC
The DNA here is from genome assembly GCF_910591885.1 of Bombus terrestris. Lineage (NCBI taxonomy): Eukaryota > Metazoa > Arthropoda > Insecta > Hymenoptera > Apidae > Bombus > Bombus terrestris. The sequence continues at coordinate 484 of NW_025963707.1, forward strand.
ACCGATGTCCAACGGTGTCCAACGGTGTCCAACGGTGTCCCACGATGTCCACCGATGTCCAACGGTGTCCAACGGTGTCCAACGGTGTCCCACGGTGTCCAACGATGTCCAACGGTGTCCAACGATGTCCAACGGTGTCCCACGTTGTCCCACGTTGTCCCACGTTGTCCCACGTTGTCCCACGTTGTCCCACGTTGTCCCACGTTGTCCCACGTTGTCCCACGTTGTCCCACGTTGTCCCACGTTGTCCCACGTTGTCCCAGGTTGTCCCACGTTGTCCCACGTTGTCCCACGTTGTCCCACGTTGTCCCACGGTGTCCAACGGTGTCCAACGGTGTCCAACGGTGTCCAACGATGTCCAACGGTGTCCAACGGTGTCCCACGATGTCCAACGGTGTCCAACGGTGTCCCACGGTGTCCCACGTTGTCCCACGATGTCCCACGTTGTCCAACGATGTCCAACGGTGTCCCACGTTGTCCCACGTTGTCCTACGTTGTCCCACGTTGTCCCACGTTGTCCCACGTTGTCCCACGTTGTCCCACGTTGTCCCACGGTGTCCAACGGTGTCCCACGTTGTCCCACGTTGTCCCACGTTGTCCCACGTTGTCCCACGTTGTCCAACGGTGTCCCACGGTGTCCAACGGTGTCCAACGGTGTCCAACGATGTCCAACGGTGTCCAACGGTGTCCCACGATGTCCACCGATGTCCAACGGTGTCCAACGGTGTCCAACGGTGTCCCACGGTGTCCAACGATGTCCAACGGTGTCCAACGATGTCCAACGGTGTCCCACGTTGTCCCACGTTGTCCCACGTTGTCCCACGGTGTCCAACGATGTCCAACGGTGTCCAACGATGTCCAACGGTGTCCCACGATGTCCAACGATGTCCAACGATGTCCAACGGTGTCCAACGGTGTCCCACGTTGTCCCACGTTGTCCAATGTTGTCCCACGTTGTCCCACGTTGTCCCACGTTGTCCCACGTTGTCCCACGTTGTCCCACGTTGTCCCACGGTGTCCAACGGTGTCCAACGATGTCCAACGGTGTCCAACGGTGTCCCACGATGTCCACCGATGTCCAACGGTGTCCAACGGTGTCCAACGGTGTCCAACGGTGTCCAACGATGTCCAACGATGTCCAACGATGTCCAACGGTGTCCAACGATGTCCAACGATGTCCAACGGTGTCCCACGATGTCCAACGATGTCCAACGATGTCCAACGGTGTCCAACGGTGTCCCACGTTGTCCCACGTTGTCCCACGTTGTCCCACGGTGTCCAACGATGTCCAACGGTGTCCCACGTTGTCCCACGTTGTCCCACGTTGTCCCACGTTGTCCCACGTTGTCCCACGTTGTTCCATGGTTTCCCACGTTGTCCCACGTTGTCCCACGTTGTCCCACGGTGTCCAACGATGTCCAACGGTGTCCAACGGTGTCCCACGGTGTCCAACGGTGTCCCACGTTGTCCCACGTTGTCCAACGGTGTCCCACGGGGTCCAACGGTGTCCCACGTTGTCCCACGTTGTCCCACGTTGTCCCACGTTGTCCCACGTTGTCCCACGTTGTCCCACGTTGTCCCACGTTGTCCCACGTTGTCCCACGTTGTCCCACGTTGTTCCATGGTTTCCCACGTTGTCCCACGTTGTCCCACGTTGTCCCACGGTGTCCAACGATGTCCAACGGTGTCCAACGGTGTCCCACGGTGTCCAACGGTGTCCCACGTTGTCCCACGTTGTCCCACGTTGTCCCACGTTGTCCCACGTTGTCCCACGTTGTCCCACGGTGCCCAACGGTGTCCAACGATGTCCAACGGTGTCCAACGGTGTCCCACGATGTCCACCGATGTCCAACGGTGTCCAACGGTGTCCAACGGTGTCCCACGGTGTCCAACGATGTCCAACGGTGTCCAACGATGTCCAACGGTGTCCCACGTTGTCCCACGTTGTCCCACGTTGTCCAACGGTGTCCAACGATGTCCAACGGTGTCCAACGATGTCCAACGGTGTCCCACGATGTCCAACGATGTCCAACGATGTCCAACGGTGTCCAACGGTGTCCCACGTTGTCCCACGTTGTCCAACGTTGTCCCACGGTGTCCAACGATGTCCAACGGTGTCCCACGTTGTCCCACGTTGTCCCACGGTGTCCAACGGTGTCCAACGATGTCCAACGGTGTCCAACGGTGTCCCACGATGTCCACCGATGTCCAACGGTGTCCAACGGTGTCCAACGGTGTCCAACGGTGTCCAACGATGTCCAACGATGTCCAACGATGTCCAACGGTGTCCAACGATGTCCAACGATGTCCAACGGTGTCCCACGATGTCCAACGATGTCCAACGATGTCCAACGGTGTCCCACGTTGTCCCACGATGTCCCACGTTGTCCAACGATGTCCCACGTTGTCCCACGTTGTCCCACGGTGTCCAACGATGTCCAACGGTGTCCCACGTTGTCCCACGTTGTCCCACGTTGTCCCACGTTGTCCCACGTTGTTCCATGGTTTCCCACGTTGTCCCACGTTGTCCCACGTTGTCCCACGGTGTCCAACGATGTCCAACGGTGTCCAACGGTGTCCCACGGTGTCCAACGGTGTCCCACGTTGTCCCACGTTGTCCCACGTTGTCCCACGTTGTCCCACGTTGTCCAACGGTGTCCCACGGTGTCCAACGGTGTCCCACGTTGTCCCACGTTGTCCCACGGTGTCCCACGTTGTCCCACGTTGTCCCACGTTGTCCCACGTTGTCCCACGTTGTCCAACGGTGTCCCACGGTGTCCAACGTTGTCCCACGGTGTCCAACGGTGTCCAACGATGTCCAACGGTGTCCAACGGTGTCCCACGATGTCCACCGATGTCCAACGGTGTCCAACGGTGTCCAACGGTGTCCAACGGTGTCCAACGTTGTCCAACGATGTCCAACGATGTCCAACGGTGTCCCACGTTGTCCCACGTTGTCCCACGTTGTCCCACGGTGACCAACGGTGTCCCACGTTGTCCCACGTTGTCCCACGTTGTCCCACGGTGTCCAACGGTGTCCCACGTTGTCCCACGTTGTCCCACGTTGTCCCACGTTGTCCCACGATGTCCCACGTTGTCCTACGTTGTCCCACGTTGTCCCACGTTGTCCCACGTTGTCCCACGTTGTCCCACGTTGTCCCACGTTGTCCCACGTTGTCCCACGTTGTCCCCCGTTGTCCCACGTTGTCCCACGTTGTCCCACGGTGTCCCACGATGTCCAACGGTGTCCAACGGTGTCCCACGGTGTCCAACGGTGTCCCACGTTGTCCCACGTTGTCCCACGTTGTCCCACGTTGTCCCACGTTGTCCCACGTTGTCCAACGATGTCCAACGGTGTCCAACGATGTCCAACGGTGTCCAACGGTGTCCCACGGTGTCCCACGTTGTCCCACGTTGTCCCACGTTGTCCCACGTTGTCCCACGTTGTCCCACGTTGTCCCACGTTGTCCCACGTTGTCCCACGTTGTCCTACGTTGTCCCACGTTGTCCCACGTTGTCCCACGTTGTCCCACGTTGTCCCACGTTGTCCCACGTTGTCCCACGGTGTCCCACGATGTCCAACGGTGTCCAACGGTGTCCCACGGTGTCCAACGGTGTCCCACGTTGTCCCACGTTGTCCCACGTTGTCCCACGTTGTCCCACGTTGTCCCACGTTGTCCAACGATGTCCAACGGTGTCCCACGTTGTCCCACGTTGTCCCACGTTGTCCCACGTTGTCCCACGTCGTCCCACGTTGTCCCACGTTGTCCCACGTTGTCCCACGTTGTCCCACGTTGTCCCACGTTGTCCCACGTTGTCCCACGGTGTCCAACGATGTCCAACGATGTCCAACGGTGTCCAACGGTGTCCCACGATGTCCACCGATGTCCAACGGTGTCCAACGGTGTCCAACGGTGTCCAACGGTGTCCAACGATGTCCAACGATGTCCAACGGTGTCCAACGATGTCCAACGATGTCCAACGATGTCCAACGGTGTCCAACGATGTCCAACGATGTCCAACGGTGTCCCACGATGTCCAACGATGTCCAACGATGTCCAACGGTGTCCCACGTTGTCCCACGATGTCCCACGTTGTCCAACGATGTCCCACGTTGTCCCACGTTGTCCCACGGTGTCCAACGATGTCCAACGGTGTCCCACGTTGTCCCACGTTGTCCCACGTTGTCCCACGTTGTCCCACGTTGTTCCATGGTTTCCCACGTTGTCCCACGTTGTCCCACGTTGTCCCACGGTGTCCAACGATGTCCAACGGTGTCCAACGGTGTCCCACGGTGTCCAACGGTGTCCCACGTTGTCCCACGTTGTCCCACGTTGTCCCACGTTGTCCCACGTTGTCCAACGGTGTCCCACGGTGTCCAACGGTGTCCCACGTTGTCCCACGTTGTCCCACGGTGTCCCACGTTGTCCCACGTTGTCCCACGTTGTCCCACGTTGTCCCACGTTGTCCAACGGTGTCCCACGGTGTCCAACGTTGTCCCACGGTGTCCAACGGTGTCCAACGATGTCCAACGGTGTCCAACGGTGTCCCACGATGTCCACCGATGTCCAACGGTGTCCAACGGTGTCCAACGGTGTCCAACGGTGTCCAACGTTGTCCAACGATGTCCAACGATGTCCAACGGTGTCCCACGTTGTCCCACGTTGTCCCACGTTGTCCCACGGTGACCAACGGTGTCCCACGTTGTCCCACGTTGTCCCACGTTGTCCCACGGTGTCCAACGGTGTCCCACGTTGTCCCACGTTGTCCCACGTTGTCCCACGTTGTCCCACGATGTCCCACGTTGTCCTACGTTGTCCCACGTTGTCCCACGTTGTCCCACGTTGTCCCACGTTGTCCCACGTTGTCCCACGTTGTCCCACGTTGTCCCACGTTGTCCCCCGTTGTCCCACGTTGTCCCACGTTGTCCCACGGTGTCCCACGATGTCCAACGGTGTCCAACGGTGTCCCACGGTGTCCAACGGTGTCCCACGTTGTCCCACGTTGTCCCACGTTGTCCCACGTTGTCCCACGTTGTCCCACGTTGTCCAACGATGTCCAACGGTGTCCAACGATGTCCAACGGTGTCCAACGGTGTCCCACGGTGTCCCACGTTGTCCCACGTTGTCCCACGTTGTCCCACGTTGTCCCACGTTGTCCCACGTTGTCCCACGTTGTCCCACGTTGTCCCACGTTGTCCTACGTTGTCCCACGTTGTCCCACGTTGTCCCACGTTGTCCCACGTTGTCCCACGTTGTCCCACGTTGTCCCACGGTGTCCCACGATGTCCAACGGTGTCCAACGGTGTCCCACGGTGTCCAACGGTGTCCCACGTTGTCCCACGTTGTCCCACGTTGTCCCACGTTGTCCCACGTTGTCCCACGTTGTCCCACGTTGTCCCACGTTGTCCAACGGTGTCCCACGTTGTCCCAAGTTGTCCCACGTTGTCCCACGGTGTCCAACGATGCCCAACGGTGTCCCACGTTGTCCCACGTTGTCCCACGTTGTCCCACGTTGTCCCACGTTGTCCCACGTTGTCCCACGTTGTCCCACGTTGTCCCACGTTGTCCCACGTTGTCGCACGTTGTCCCACGTTGTCCCACGGTGTCCAACGGTGTCCCACGTTGTCCCACGTTGTCCCACGTTGTCCCACGTTGTCCCACGTTGTCCAACGGTGTCCCACGGTGTCCAACGGTGTCCCACGTTGTCCCACGTTGTCCCACGTTGTCCCACGGTGTCCAACGATGTCCAACGGTGTCCCACGTTGTCCCACGTTGTCCCACGTTGTCCCACGTTGTCCCACGTTGTCCCACGTTGTTCCATGGTTTCCCACGTTGTCCCACGTTGTCCCACGGTGTCCAACGATGTCCAACGGTGTCCAACGATGTCCAACGGTGTCCCACGATGTCCAACGATGTCCAACGATGTCCAACGGTGTCCAACGGTGTCCCACGGTGTCCAACGGTGTCCCACGTTGTCCCACGTTGTCCCACGTTGTCCCACGTTGTCCCACGTTGTCCAACGATGTCCAACGGTGTCCAACGATGTCCAACGGTGTCCAACGGTGTCCCACGGTGTCCCACGGTGTCCCACGTTGTCCCACGTTGTCCCACGTTGTCCCACGGTGACCAACGGTGTCCCACGTTGTCCCACGTTGTCCCACGTTGTCCCACGGTGTCCAACGGTGTCCCACGTTGTCCCACGTTGTCCCACGTTGTCCCACGTTGTCCCACGATGTCCCACGTTGTCCCACGTTGTCCCACGTTGTCCCACGTTGTCCCACGTTGTCCCACGTTGTCCCACGTTGTCCCACGTTGTCCCACGTTGTCCCACGTTGTCCCCCGTTGTCCCACGTTGTCCCACGTTGTCCCACGGTGTCCCACGATGTCCAACGGTGTCCAACGGTGTCCCACCGTGTCCAACGGTGTCCCACGTTGTCCCACGTTGTCCCACGTTGTCCCACGTTGTCCCACGTTGTCCCACGTTGTCCCACGTTGTCCAACGATGTCCAACGGTGTCCAACGATGTCCAACGGTGTCCAACGGTGTCCCACGGTGTCCCACGTTGTCCCACGTTGTCCCACGTTGTCCCACGTTGTCCCACGTTGTCCCACGTTGTCCCACGTTGTCCCACGTTGTCCCACGTTGTCCTACGTTGTCCCACGTTGTCCCACGTTGTCCCACGTTGTCCCACGTTGTCCCACGTTGTCCCACGGTGTCCCACGATGTCCAACGGTGTCCAACGGTGTCCCACGGTGTCCAACGGTGTCCCACGTTGTCCCACGTTGTCCCACGTTGTCCCACGTTGTCCCACGTTGTCCCACGTTGTCCAACGATGTCCAACGGTGTCCCACGTTGTCCCACGTTGTCCCACGTTGTCCCACGTTGTCCCACGTTGTCCCACGTTGTCCCACGTTGTCCCACGTTGTCCCACGTTGTCCCACGTTGTCCCACGTTGTCCCACGTTGTCCCACGGTGTCCAACGATGTCCAACGATGTCCAACGGTGTCCAACGGTGTCCCACGATGTCCACCGATGTCCAACGGTGTCCCACGTTGTCCCACGTTGTCCCACGTTGTCCCACGTTGTCCCACGTTGTCCAACGGTGTCCCACGGTGTCCAACGGTGTCCCACGTTGTCCCACGTTGTCCCACGTTGTCCCACGGTGTCCAACGATGTCCAACGGTGTCCCACGTTGTCCCACGTTGTCCCACGTTGTCCCACGTTGTCCCACGTTGTCCCACGTTGTTCCATGGTTTCCCACGTTGTCCCACGTTGTCCCACGGTGTCCAACGATGTCCAACGGTGTCCAACGATGTCCAACGGTGTCCCACGATGTCCAACGATGTCCAACGATGTCCAACGGTGTCCAACGGTGTCCCACGGTGTCCAACGGTGTCCCACGTTGTCCCACGTTGTCCCACGTTGTCCCACGTTGTCCCACGTTGTCCAACGATGTCCAACGGTGTCCAACGATGTCCAACGGTGTCCAACGGTGTCCCACGGTGTCCCACGTTGTCCCACGTTGTCCCACGTTGTCCCACGTTGTCCCACGTTGTCCCACGTTGTCCCACGTTGTCCCACGTTGTCCAACGGTGTCCCACGGTGTCCAACGTTGTCCCACGGTGTCCAACGGTGTCCAACGATGTCCAACGGTGTCCAACGGTGTCCCACGATGTCCACCGATGTCCAACGGTGTCCAACGGTGTCCAACGGTGTCCAACGGTGTCCAACGATGTCCAACGATGTCCAACGATGTCCAACGGTGTCCCACGTTGTCCCACGTTGTCCCACGTTGTCCCACGGTGTCCCACGGTGTCCAACGTTGTCCCACGGTGTCCAACGGTGTCCAACGATGTCCAACGGTGTCCAACGGTGTCCCACGATGTCCACCGATGTCCAACGGTGTCCAACGGTGTCCAACGGTGTCCAACGGTGTCCAACGTTGTCCAACGATGTCCAACGATGTCCAACGGTGTCCCACGTTGTCCCACGTTGTCCCACGTTGTCCCACGGTGACCAACGGTGTCCCACGTTGTCCCACGTTGTCCCACGTTGTCCCACGGTGTCCAACGGTGTCCCACGTTGTCCCACGTTGTCCCACGTTGTCCCACGTTGTCCCACGATGTCCCACGTTGTCCTACGTTGTCCCACGTTGTCCCACGTTGTCCCACGTTGTCCCACGTTGTCCCACGTTGTCCCACGTTGTCCCACGTTGTCCCACGTTGTCCCCCGTTGTCCCACGTTGTCCCACGTTGTCCCACGGTGTCCCACGATGTCCAACGGTGTCCAACGGTGTCCCACGGTGTCCAACGGTGTCCCACGTTGTCCCACGTTGTCCCACGTTGTCCCACGTTGTCCCACGTTGTCCCACGTTGTCCAACGATGTCCAACGGTGTCCAACGATGTCCAACGGTGTCCCACGTTGTCCCACGTTGTCCCACGTTGTCCCACGTTGTCCCACGGTGTCCAACGATGTCCAACGATGTCCAACGGTGTCCAACGGTGTCCCACGATGTCCACCGATGTCCAACGGTGTCCAACGGTGTCCAACGGTGTCCAACGGTGTCCAACGATGTCCAACGATGTCCAACGATGTCCAACGGTGTCCAACGATGTCCAACGATGTCCAACGGTGTCCCACGATGTCCAACGATGTCCAACGATGTCCAACGGTGTCCAACGGTGTCCCACGTTGTCCCAAGTTGTCCCACGTTGTCCCACGTTGTCCCACGTTGTCCCACGTTGTCCCACGGTGTCCAACGGTGTCCAACGATGTCCAACGGTGTCCAACGGTGTCCCACGATGTCCACCGATGTCCAACGGTGTCCAACGGTGTCCAACGGTGTCCCACGGTGTCCAACGATGTCCAACGGTGTCCAACGATGTCCAACGGTGTCCTACGTTGTCCCACGTTGTCCCACGTTGTCCCACGATGTCCCACGTTGTCCCACGTTGTCCCACGTTGTCCCACGTTGTCCCACGTTGTCCCACGTTGTCCCACCTTGTCCCACGTTGTCCCACGTTGTCCCACGATGTCGAACGGTGTCCAACGGTGTCCAACGCTGTCCCACGGTGTCCAACGGTGTCCAACGATGTCCAACGGTGTCCAACGGTGTCCCACGATGTCCACCGATGTCCAACGGTGTCCAACGGTGTCCAACGGTGTCCAACGATGTCCAACGATGTCCAACGATGTCCAACGGTGTCCCACGTTGTCCCACGTTGTCCCACGTTGTCCCACGGTGACCAACGGTGTCCCACGTTGTCCCACGTTGTCCCACGTTGTCCCACGGTGTCCAACGGTGTCCCACGTTGTCCCACGTTGTCCCACGTTGTCCCACGTTGTCCCACGATGTCCCACGTTGTCCTACGTTTTCCCACGTTGTCCCACGTTGTCCCACGTTGTCCCAGGTTGTCCCACGTTGTCCTACGTTGTCCCACGTTGTCCCACGTTGTCCCACGTTGTCCCACGTTGTCCCACGTTGTCCCACGGTGTCCAACGGTGTCCCACGTTGTCCCACGTTGTCCCACGGTGTCCAACGATGTCCAACGGTGTCCCACGGTGTCCCACGTTGTCCCACGTTGTCCCACGTTGTCCCACGTTGTCCCACGTTGTCCCACGTTGTCCCACGTTGTCCCACGTTGTCCAACGGTGTCCCACGGTGTCCAACGGTGTCCCACGTTGTCCCACGTTGTCCCACGTTGTCCCACGGTGTCCAACGATGTCCAACGGTGTCCCACGTTGTCCCACGTTGTCCCACGTTGTCCCACGTTGTCCAACGAAGTCCCACGGTGTCCAACGGTGTCCCACGTTGTCCCACGTTGTCCCACGTTGTCCCACGTTGTCCCACGTTGTCCCACGTTGTCCCACGTTGTCCCACGTTGTCCCACGTTGTCCCACGTTGTCCCACGTTGTCCCACGTTGTCCCACGGTGTCCAACGGTGTCCAACGATGTCCAACGGTGTCCAACGGTGTCCCACGATGTCCACCGATGTCCAACGGTGTCCAACGGTGTCCAACGGTGTCCCACGATGTCCACCGATGTCCAACGGTGTCCAACGGTGTCCAACGGTGTCCCACGGTGTCCAACGATGTCCAACGGTGTCCAACGATGTCCAACGGTGTCCCACGTTGTCCAACGGTGTCCAACGATGTCCAACGGTGTCCCACGTTGTCCCACGTTGTCCCACGTTGTCCCACGTTGTCCCACGTTGTCCCACGTTGTCCCACGTTGTCCAACGAAGTCCCACGGTGTCCAACGGTGTCCCACGTTGTCCCACGTTGTCCCACGTTGTCCCACGTTGTCCCACGTTGTCCCACGTTGTCCCACGTTGTCCCACGTTGTCCCACGTTGTCCCACGTTGTCCCACGTTGTCCCACGTTGTCCCACGTTGTCCCACGTTGTCCCACGGTGTCCAACGGTGTCCAACGATGTCCAACGGTGTCCAACGGTGTCCCACGATGTCCACCGATGTCCAACGGTGTCCAACGGTGTCCAACGGTGTCCCACGATGTCCACCGATGTCCAACGGTGTCCAACGGTGTCCAACGGTGTCCCACGGTGTCCAACGATGTCCAACGGTGTCCAACGTTGTCCCACGTTGTCCCACGTTGTCCCACGTTGTCCCACGTTGTCCCACGTTGTCCCACGTTGTCCCACGTTGTCCCACGTTGTCCCACGTTGTCCCACGTTGTCCCACGTTGTCCCACGTTGTCCCACGTTGTCCCACGTTGTCCCACGTTGTCCCACGGTGTCCAACGGTGTCCAACGGTGTCCAACGGTGTCCAACGATGTCCAACGGTGTCCAACGGTGTCCCACGGTGTCCAACGGTGTCCAGCGGTGTCCCACGGTGTCCCACGTTGTCCCACGATGTCCCACGTTGTCCAACGATGTCCAACGGTGTCCCACGTTGTCCCACGTTGTCCTACGTTGTCCCACGTTGTCCCACGTTGTCCCACGTTGTCCCACGTTGTCCCACGTTGTCCCACGGTGTCCAACGGTGTCCCACGTTGTCCCACGTTGTCCCACGTTGTCCCACGTTGTCCCACGTTGTCCAACGGTGTCCCACGGTGTCCAACGGTGTCCAACGGTGTCCAACGATGTCCAACGGTGTCCAACGGTGTCCCACGATGTCCACCGATGTCCAACGTTGTCCCACGTTGTCCCACGTTGTCCCACGTTGTCCAACGGTGTCCAACGGTGTCCCACGTTGTCCCACGTTGTCCCACGTTGTCCCACGGTGTCCAACGATGTCCAACGGTGTCCAACGGTGTCCCACGGTGTCCAACGGTGTCCCACGTTGTCCCACGTTGTCCCACGTTGTCCCACGTTGTCCCACGTTGTCCAACGGTGTCCCACGGTGTCCAACGATGTCCAACGGTGTCCCACGTTGTCCCACGTTGTCCCACGTTGTCCCACGTTGTCCCACGTTGTCCCACGTTGTCCCACGTTGTCCCACGTTGTCCCACGTTGTCCCACGTTGTCCCACGTTGTCCCACGTTGTCCCACGTTGTCCCACGTTGTCCAACGGTGTCCCACGTTGTCCCACGATGTCCCACGTTGTCCAACGATGTCCAACGGTGTCCCACGTTGTCTCACGTTGTCCTACGTTGTCCCACGTTGTCCCACGTTGTCCCACGTTGTCCCACGTTGTCCCACGTTGTCCCACGTTGTCCCACGTTGTCCCACGTTGTCCCACGTTGTCCCACGTTGTCGCACGTTGTCCCACGTTGTCCCACGGTGTCCAACGGTGTCCCACGTTGTCCCACGTTGTCCCACGTTGTCCCACGTTGTCCCACGTTGTCCAACGGTGTCCCACGGTGTCCAACGGTGTCCCACGTTGTCCCACGTTGTCCCACGTTGTCCCACGGTGTCCAACGATGTCCAACGGTGTCCCACGTTGTCCCACGTTGTCCCACGTTGTCCCACGTTGTCCCACGTTGTTCCATGGTTTCCCACGTTGTCCCACGTTGTCCCACGTTGTCCCACGGTGTCCAACGATGTCCAACGGTGTCCAACGGTGTCCCACGGTGTCCAACGGTGTCCCACGTTGTCCCACGTTGTCCCACGTTGTCCCACGTTGTCCCACGTTGTCCAACGGTGTCCCACGGTGTCCAACGGTGTCCCACGTTGTCCCACGTTGTCCCACGTTGTCCCACGTTGTCCCACGTTGTCCCACGTTGTCCCACGTTGTCCCACGGTGTCCAACGGTGTCCAACGATGTCCAACGGTGTCCATCGGTGTCCCACGATGTCCACCGATGTCCAACGGTGTCCAACGGTGTCCCACGTTGTCCCACGTTGTCCCACGGTGTCCAACGATGTCCAACGGTGTCCAACGATGTCCAACGGTGTCCCACGATGTCCAACGATGTCCAACGATGTCCAACGGTGTCCAACGGTGTCCCACGGTGTCCAACGGTGTCCCACGTTGTCCCACGTTGTCCCACGTTGTCCCACGTTGTCCCACGTTGTCCCACGTTGTCCCACGTTGTCCCACGGTGTCCAACGGTGTCCAACGATGTCCAACGGTGTCCAACGGTGTCCCACGATGTCCACCGATGTCCAACGATGTCCAACGGTGTCCAACGGTGTCCAACGGTGTCCCACGTTGTCCCACGTTGTCCCACGTTGTCCCACGGTGTCCAACGATGTCCAACGGTGTCCCACGTTGTCCCACGTGGTCCCACGTTGTCCCACGTTGTCCCACGTTGTCCCACGTTGTCCCACGTTGTTCCATGGTTTCCCACGTTGTCCCACGTTGTCCCACGTTGTCCCACGGTGTCCAACGATGTCCAACGGTGTCCAACCTTGTCCCACGGTGTCCAACGGTGTCCCACGTTGTCCCACGTTGTCCCACGTTGTCCCACGTTGTCCCACGTTGTCCAACGGTGTCCCACGGGGTCCAACGGTGTCCCACGTTGTCCCACGTTGTCCCACGTTGTCCCACGTTGTCCCACGTTGTCCCACGTTGTCCCACGTTGTCCCACGTTGTCCCACGTTGTCCAACGGTGTCCCACGGTGTCCAACGGTGTCCCACGTTGTCCCACGTTGTCCCACGTTGTCCAACGGTGTCCCACGGTGTCCAACGGTGTCCAACGGTGTCCAACGATGTCCAACGGTGTCCAACGGTGTCCCACGATGTCCACCGATGTCCAACGTTGTCCCACGTTGTCCCACGTTGTCCCACGTTGTCCAACGGTGTCCAACGGTGTCCCACGTTGTCCCACGTTGTCCCACGTTGTCCCACGGTGTCCAACGATGTCCAACGGTGTCCAACGGTGTCCCACGGTGTCCAACGGTGTCCCACGTTGTCCCACGTTGTCCCACGTTGTCCCACGTTGTCCCACGTTGTCCAACGGTGTCCCACGGTGTCCAACGATGTCCAACGGTGTCCCACGTTGTCCCACGTTGTCCCACGTTGTCCCACGTTGTCCCACGTTGTCCCACGTTGTCCCACGTTGTCCCACGTTGTCCCACGTTGTCCCACGTTGTCCCACGTTGTCCCACGTTGTCCCACGTTGTCCCACGTTGTCCAACGGTGTCCCACGATGTCCACCGATGTCCAACGGTGTCCAACGGTGTCCAACGGTGTCCCACGGTGTCCAACGATGTCCAACGGTGTCCAACGATGTCCAACGGTGTCCCACGTTGTCCCACGTTGTCCCACGTTGTCCCACGTTGTCCCACGTTGTCCCACGTTGTCCCACGTTGTCCCACGTTGTCCCACGTTGTCCCACGTTGTCCCACGTTGTCCCACGGTGTCCAACGGTGTCCAACGGTGTCCAACGGTGTCCAACGATGTCCAACGGTGTCCAACGGTGTCCCACGGTGTCCAACGGTGTCCAACGGTGTCCCACGGTGTCCCACGTTGTCCCACGATGTCCCACGTTGTCCAACGATGTCCAACGGTGTCCCACGTTGTCCCACGTTGTCCTACGTTGTCCCACGTTGTCCCACGTTGTCCCACGTTGTCCCACGTTGTCCCACGTTGTCCCACGTTGTCCAACGGTGTCCCACGGGGTCCAACGGTGTCCCACGTTGTCCCACGTTGTCCCACGTTGTCCCACGTTGTCCCACGTTGTCCCACGTTGTCCCACGTTGTCCCACGTTGTCCCACGTTGTCCAACGGTGTCCCACGGTGTCCAACGGTGTCCCACGTTGTCCCACGTTGTCCCACGTTGTCCCACGGTGTCCAACGATGTCCAACGGTGTCCCACGTTGTCCCACGTTGTCCCACGTTGTCCCACGTTGTCCCACGTTGTCCCACGTTGTCCCACGTTGTTCCATGGTTTCCCACGTTGTCCCACGTTGTCCCACGTTGTCCCACGGTGTCCAACGATGTCCAACGGTGTCCAACGGTGTCCCACGGTGTCCAACGGTGTCCCACGTTGTCCCACGTTGTCCCACGTTGTCCCACGTTGTCCCACGTTGTCCAACGAAGTCCCACGGTGTCCAACGGTGTCCCACGTTGTCCCACGTTGTCCCACGTTGTCCCACGTTGTCCCACGTTGTCCCACGTTGTCCCACGTTGTCCCACGTTGTCCCACGTTGTCCCACGTTGTCCCACGTTGTCCCACGGTGTCCAACGGTGTCCAACGATGTCCAACGGTGTCCAACGGTGTCCCACGATGTCCACCGATGTCCAACGGTGTCCAACGGTGTCCAACGGTGTCCCACGATGTCCACCGATGTCCAACGGTGTCCAACGGTGTCCAACGGTGTCCCACGGTGTCCAACGATGTCCAACGGTGTCCAACGATGTCCAACGGTGTCCCACGTTGTCCCACGTTGTCCCACGTTGTCCCACGTTGTCCCACGTTGTCCCACGTTGTCCCACGTTGTCCCACGTTGTCCCACGTTGTCCCACGTTGTCCCACGTTGTCCCACGTTGTCCCACGTTGTCCCACGTTGTCCCACGTTGTCCCACGTTGTCCCACGTTGTCCCACGTTGTCCCACGGTGTCCAACGGTGTCCAACGGTGTCCAACGGTGTCCAACGATGTCCAACGGTGTCCAACGGTGTCCCACGATGTCCAACGGTGTCCAACGGTGTCCCACGGTGTCCCACGTTGTCCCACGATGTCCCACGTTGTCCAACGATGTCCAACGGTGTCCCACGTTGTCCCACGTTGTCCTACGTTGTCCCACGTTGTCCCACGTTGTCCCACGTTGTCCCACGTTGTCCCACGTTGTCCCACGGTGTCCAACGGTGTCCCACGTTGTCCCACGTTGTCCCACGTTGTCCCACGTTGTCCCACGTTGTCCAACGGTGTCCCACGGTGTCCAACGGTGTCCAACGGTGTCCAAGGATGTCCAACAGTGTCCAACGGTGTCCCACGATGTCCACCGATGTCCAACGGTGTCCAACGGTGTCCAACGGTGTCCCACGGTGTCCAACGATGTCCAACGGTGTCCAACGATGTCCAACGGTGTCCCACGTTGTCCCACGTTGTCCCACGTTGTCCCACGGTGTCCAACGATGTCCAACGGTGTCCAACGATGTCCAACGGTGTCCCACGATGTCCAACGATGTCCAACGATGTCCAACGGTGTCCAACGGTGTCTCACGTTGTCCCACGTTGTCCAATGTTGTCCCACGTTGTCCCACGTTGTCCCACGTTGTCCCACGTTGTCCCACGTTGTCCCACGTTGTCCCACGTTGTCCCACGTTGTCCCACGGTGTCCAACGGTGTCCAACGATGTCCAACGGTGTCCAACGGTGTCCCACGATGTCCACCGATGTCCAACGGTGTCCAACGGTGTCCAACGGTGTCCAACGGTGTCCAACGATGTCCAACGATGTCCAACGATGTCCAACGGTGTCCAACGATGTCCAACGATGTCCAACGGTGTCCCACGATGTCCAACGATGTCCAACGATGTCCAACGGTGTCCAACGGTGTCCCACGTTGTCCCACGTTGTCCCACGTTGTCCCACGTTGTTCCACGGTTTCCCACGTTGTCCCACGTTGTCCCACGTTGTCCCACGGTGTCCCACGGTGTCCAACGGTGTCCAACGGTGTCCCACGGTGTCCAACGGTGTCCCACGTTGTCCCACGTTGTCCAACGGTGTCCCACGGGGTCCAACGGTGTCCCACGTTGTCCCACGTTGTCCCACGTTGTCCCACGTTGTCCCACGTTGTCCCACGTTGTCCCACGTTGTCCCACGTTGTCCCAAGTTGTCCCACGTTGTCCCACGTTGTCCCACGTTGTTCCATGGTTTCCCACGTTGTCCCACGTTGTCCCACGTTGTCCCACGGTGTCCAACGATGTCCAACGGTGTCCAACGGTGTCCCACGGTGTCCAACGGTGTCCCACGTTGTCCCACGTTGTCCCACGTTGTCCCACGTTGTCCCACGTTGTCCCACGTTGTCCCACGTTGTCCCACGTTGTCCAACGAAGTCCCACGGTGTCCAACGGTGTCCCACGTTGTCCCACGTTGTCCCACGTTGTCCCACGTTGTCCCACGTTGTCCCACGTTGTCCCACGTTGTCCCACGTTGTCCCACGTTGTCCCACGTTGTCCCACGGTGTCCAACGGTGTCCAACGATGTCCAACGGTGTCCAACGGTGTCCCACGATGTCCACCGATGTCCAACGGTGTCCAACGGTGTCCAACGGTGTCCCACGGTGTCCAACGATGTCCAACGGTGTCCAACGATGTCCAACGGTGTCCTACGTTGTCCCACGTTGTCCCACGTTGTCCCACGATGTCCCACGTTGTCCCACGTTGTCCCACGTTGTCCCACGTTGTCCCACGTTGTCCCACGTTGTCCCACCTTGTCCCACGTTGTCCCACGTTGTCCCACGATGTCGAACGGTGTCCAACGGTGTCCAACGTTGTCCCACGGTGTCCAACGGTGTCCAACGATGTCCAACGGTGTCCAACGGTGTCCCACGATGTCCACCGATGTCCAACGGTGTCCAACGGTGTCCAACGGTGTCCAACGATGTCCAACGATGTCCAACGATGTCCAACGGTGTCCCACGTTGTCCCACGTTGTCCCACGTTGTCCCACGGTGACCAACGGTGTCCCACGTTGTCCCACGTTGTCCCACGTTGTCCCACGGTGTCCAACGGTGTCCCACGTTGTCCCACGTTGTCCCACGTTGTCCCACGTTGTCCCACGATGTCCCACGTTGTCCTACGTTGTCCCACGTTGTCCCACGTTGTCCCACGTTGTCCCAGGTTGTCCCACGTTGTCCTACGTTGTCCCACGTTGTCCCACGTTGTCCAACGGTGTCCCACGGTGTCCAACGGTGTCCCACGTTGTCCCACGTTGTCCCACGTTGTCCCACGGTGTCCAACGATGTCCAACGGTGTCCCACGTTGTCCCACGTTGTCCCACGTTGTCCCACGTTGTCCAACGAAGTCCCACGGTGTCCAACGATGTCCACCGATGTCCAACGGTGTCCAACGGTGTCCAACGGTGTCCCACGATGTCCACCGATGTCCAACGGTGTCCAACGGTGTCCAACGGTGTCCCACGGTGTCCAACGATGTCCAACGGTGTCCAACGTTGTCCCACGTTGTCCCACGTTGTCCCACGTTGTCCCACGTTGTCCCACGTTGTCCCACGTTGTCCCACGTTGTCCCACGTTGTCCCACGTTGTCCCACGTTGTCCCACGTTGTCCCACGTTGTCCCACGTTGTCCCACGTTGTCCCACGTTGTCCCACGTTGTCCCACGTTGTCCCACGGTGTCCAACGGTGTCCAACGGTGTCCAACGGTGTCCAACGATGTCCAACGGTGTCCAACGGTGTCCCACGGTGTCCAACGGTGTCCAGCGGTGTCCCACGGTGTCCCACGTTGTCCCACGATGTCCCACGTTGTCCAACGATGTCCAACGGTGTCCCACGTTGTCCCACGTTGTCCTACGTTGTCCCACGTTGTCCCACGTTGTCCCACGTTGTCCCACGTTGTCCCACGTTGTCCCACGGTGTCCAACGGTGTCCCACGTTGTCCCACGTTGTCCCACGTTGTCCCACGTTGTCCCACGTTGTCCAACGGTGTCCCACGGTGTCCAACGGTGTCCAACGGTGTCCAACGATGTCCAACGGTGTCCAACGGTGTCCCACGATGTCCACCGATGTCCAACGTTGTCCCACGTTGTCCCACGTTGTCCCACGTTGTCCAACGGTGTCCAACGGTGTCCCACGTTGTCCCACGTTGTCCCACGTTGTCCCACGGTGTCCAACGATGTCCAACGGTGTCCAACGGTGTCCCACGGTGTCCAACGGTGTCCCACGTTGTCCCACGTTGTCCCACGTTGTCCCACGTTGTCCCACGTTGTCCAACGGTGTCCCACGGTGTCCAACGATGTCCAACGGTGTCCCACGTTGTCCCACGTTGTCCCACGTTGTCCCACGTTGTCCCACGTTGTCCCACGTTGTCCCACGTTGTCCCACGTTGTCCCACGTTGTCCCACGTTGTCCCACGTTGTCCCACGTTGTCCCACGTTGTCCAACGGTGTCCCACGTTGTCCCACGATGTCCCACGTTGTCCAACGATGTCCAACGGTGTCCCACGTTGTCCCACGTTGTCCTACGTTGTCCCACGTTGTCCCACGTTGTCCCACGTTGTCCCACGTTGTCCCACGTTGTCCCACGGTGTCCAACGGTGTCCCACGTTGTCCCACGTTGTCCCACGTTGTCCCACGTTGTCCCACGTTGTCCAACGGTGTCCCACGGTGTCCAACGGTGTCCAACGGTGTCCAACGATGTCCAACGGTGTCCAACGGTGTCCCACGATGTCCACCGATGTCCAACGGTGTCCAACGGTGTCCAACGGTGTCCCACGGTGTCCAACGATGTCCAACGGTGTCCAACGATGTCCAACGGTGTCCCACGTTGTCCCACGTTGTCCCACGTTGTCCCACGGTGTCCAACGATGTCCAACGGTGTCCAACGATGTCCAACGGTGTCCCACGATGTCCAACGATGTCCAACGATGTCCAACGGTGTCCAACGGTGTCCCACGTTGTCCCACGTTGTCCAACGTTGTCCCACGTTGTCCCACGTTGTCCCACGTTGTCCCACGTTGTCCCACGTTGTCCCACGGTGTCCAACGGTGTCCAACGATGTCCAACGGTGTCCAACGGTGTCCCACGATGTCCACCGATGTCCAACGGTGTCCAACGATGTCCAACGGTGTCCCACGTTGTCCCACGTTGTCCCACGTTGTCCCACGGTGTCCAACGATGTCCAACGGTGTCCAACGATGTCCAACGGTGTCCCACGATGTCCAACGATGTCCAACGATGTCCAACGGTGTCCAACGGTGTCCCACGTTGTCCCACGTTGTCCAACGTTGTCCCACGGTGTCCAACGATGTCCAACGGTGTCCCACGTTGTCCCACGTTGTCCCACGGTGTCCCACGATGTCCAACGATGTCCAACGATGTCCAACGGTGTCCAACGGTGTCCCACGTTGTCCCACGTTGTCCCACGTTGTCCCACGGTGTCCAACGATGTCCAACGGTGTCCCACGTTGTCCCACGTTGTCCCACGTTGTCCCACGTTGTCCCACGTTGTCCCACGTTGTTCCATGGTTTCCCACGTTGTCCCACGTTGTCCCACGTTGTCCCACGGTGTCCAACGATGTCCAACGGTGTCCAACGGTGTCCCACGGTGTCCAACGGTGTCCCACGTTGTCCCACGTTGTCCCACGTTGTCCCACGTTGTCCCACGTTGTCCAACGGTGTCCCACGGGGTCCAACGGTGTCCCACGTTGTCCCACGTTGTCCCACGTTGTCCCACGTTGTCCCACGTTGTCCCACGTTGTCCCACGTTGTCCCACGTTGTCCCACGTTGTCCAACGGTGTCCCACGGTGTCCAACGATGTCCAACGGTGTCCAACGGTGTCCCACGGTGTCCAACGGTGTCCCACGTTGTCCCACGTTGTCCCACGTTGTCCCACGTTGTCCCACGTTGTCCCACGTTGTCCAACGGTGTCCCACGGGGTCCAACGGTGTCCCACGTTGTCCCACGTTGTCCCACGTTGTCCCACGTTGTCCCACGTTGTCCCACGTTGTCCCACGTTGTCCCACGTTGTCCCACGTTGTCCAACGGTGTCCCACGGTGTCCAACGGTGTCCCACGTTGTCCGACGTTGTCCCACGTTGTCCCACGGTGTCCAACGATGTCCAACGGTGTCCCACGTTGTCCCACGTTGTCCCACGTTGTCCCACGTTGTCCCACGTTGTTCCATGGTTTCCCGCGTTGTCCCACGTTGTCCCACGTTGTCCCACGGTGTCCAACGATGTCCAACGGTGTCCAACGGTGTCCCACGGTGTCCAACGGTGTCCCACGTTGTCCCACGTTGTCCCACGTTGTCCCACGTTGTCCCACGTTGTCCAACGAAGTCCCACGGTGTCCAACGGTGTCCCACGTTGTCCCACGTTGTCCCACGTTGTCCCACGTTGTCCCACGTTGTCCCACGTTGTCCCACGTTGTCCCACGTTGTCCCACGTTGTCCCACGGTGTCCAACGGTGTCCAACGATGTCCAACGGTGTCCAACGGTGTCCCACGATGTCCACCGATGTCCAACGGTGTCCAACGGTGTCCAACGGTGTCCCACGGTGTCCAACGATGTCCAACGGTGTCCAACGATGTCCAACGGTGTCCCACGTTGTCCCACGTTGTCCCACGTTGTCCCACGGTGTCCAACGATGTCCAACGGTGTCCAACGATGTCCAACGGTGTCCCACGATGTCCAACGATGTCCAACGATGTCCAACGGTGTCCAACGGTGTCCCACGTTGTCCCACGTTGTCCCACGTTGTCCCACGGTGTCCAACGATGTCCAACGGTGTCCCACGTTGTCCAACGTTGTCCCACGTTGTCCCACGTTGTCCTACGTTGTCCCACGTTGTCCCACGTTGTCCCACGTTGTCCCACGGTGTCCAACGGTGTCCAACGATGTCCAACGGTGTCCAACGGTGTCCCACGATGTCCACCGATGTCCAACGGTGTCCAACGATGTCCAACGGTGTCCCACGTTGTCCCACGTTGTCCCACTGTGTCCAACGATGTCCAACGGTGTCCAACGATGTCCAACGGTGTCCCACGTTGTCCAACGTTGTCCCACGTTGTCCCACGTTGTCCCACGTTGTCCCACGTTGTCCCACGTTGTCCCACGTTGTCCCACGTTGTCCCACGGTGTCCAACGGTGTCCAACGATGTCCAACGGTGTCCAACGGTGTCCCACGATGTCCACCGATGTCCAACGGTGTCCAACGATGTCCAACGGTGTCCCACGTTGTCCCACGTTGTCCCACGTTGTCCCACGTTGTCCCACGTTGTCCCACGATGTCCCACGTTGTCCTACGTTGTCCCACGTTGTCCCACGTTGTCCCACGTTGTCCCACGTTGTCCCACGTTGTCCCACGTTGTCCCACGTTGTCCCACGTTGTCCTACGTTGTCCCACGTTGTCCCACGTTGTCCCACGTTGTCCCACGTTGTCCCACGTTGTCCCACGGTGTCCAACGGTGTCCCACGTTGTCCCACGTTGTCCCACGGTGTCCAACGATGTCCAACGGTGTCCCACGGTGTCCCACGTTGTCCCACGTTGTCCCACGTTGTCCCACGTTGTCCCACGTTGTCCCACGTTGTCCCACGTTGTCCCACGTTGTCCAACGGTGTCCCACGGTGTCCAACGGTGTCCCACGTTGTCCCACGTTGTCCCACGTTGTCCCACGGTGTCCAACGATGTCCAACGGTGTCCCACGTTGTCCCACGTTGTCCCACGTTGTCCCACGTTGTCCCACGTTGTTCCATGGTTTCCCACGTTGTCCCACGTTGTCCCACGTTGTCCCACGGTGTCCAACGATGTCCAACGGTGTCCAACGGTGTCCCACGGTGTCCAACGGTGTCCCACGTTGTCCCACGTTGTCCCACGTTGTCCCACGTTGTCCCACGTTGTCCAACGAAGTCCCACGGTGTCCAACGGTGTCCCACGTTGTCCCACGTTGTCCCACGTTGTCCCACGTTGTCCCACGTTGTCCCACGTTGTCCCACGTTGTCCCACGTTGTCCCACGTTGTCCCACGATGTCCCACGTTGTCCCACGTTGTCCCACGTTGTCCCACGTTGTCCCACGTTGTCCCACGGTGTCCAACGGTGTCCAACGTTGTCCAACGGTGTCCAACGGTGTCCCACGATGTCCACCGATGTCCAACGGTGTCCCACGGTGTCCAACGGTGTCCCACGTTGTCCCACGTTGTCCCACGTTGTCCCACGTTGTCCAACGAAGTCCCACGGTGTCCAACGGTGTCCAACGGTGTCCCACGTTGTCCCACGTTGTCCCACGTTGTCCCACGGTGTCCCACGTTGTCCCACGTTGTCCCACGTTGTCCAACGTTGTCCCACGTTGTCCCACGTTGTCCAACGGTGTCCAACGGTGTCCCACGATGTCCACCGATGTCCAACGGTGTCCCACGGTGTCCAACGGTGTCCCACGTTGTCCCACGTTGTCCCACGTTGTTCCATGGTTTCCCACGTTGTCCCACGTTGTCCCACGGTGTCCCACGAAGTCCCACGGTGTCCAACGGTGTCCCACGTTGTCCCACGTTGTCCCACGTTGTCCCACGTTGTCCCACGTTGTCCCACGTTGTCCCACGTTGTCCCACGGTGTCCAACGGTGTCCAACGTTGTCCAACGGTGTCCAACGGTGTCCCACGATGTCCACCGATGTCCAACGGTGTCCCACGGTGTCCAACGGTGTCCCACGTTGTCCCACGTTGTCCCACGTTGTCCCACGTTGTCCAACGAAGTCCCACGGTGTCCAACGGTGTCCAACGGTGTCCCACGTTGTCCCACGTTGTCCCACGTTGTCCCACGGTGTCCCACGTTGTCCCACGTTGTCCCACGTTGTCCAACGAAGTCCCACGGTGTCCAACGGTGTCCCACGTTGTCCCACGTTGTCCCACGTTGTCCCACGTTGTCCCACGTTGTCCCACGTTGTCCCACGTTGTCCCACGTTGTCCCACGTTGTCCCACGTTGTCCCACGTTGTCCCACGTTGTCCCACGGTGTCCAACGGTGTCCAACGTTGTCCAACGGTGTCCAACGGTGTCCCACGATGTCCACCGATGTCCAACGGTGTCCCACGGTGTCCAACGGTGTCCCACGTTGTCCCACGTTGTCCCACGTTGTCCCACGTTGTCCAACGAAGTCCCACGGTGTCCAACGGTGTCCAACGGTGTCCCACGTTGTCCCACGTTGTCCCACGTTGTCCCACGGTGTCCCACGTTGTCCCACGTTGTCCCACGTTGTCCAACGTTGTCCCACGTTGTCCCACGTTGTCCCACGTTGTCCCACGTCGTCCCACGGTGTCCAACGGTGTCCAACGATGTCCAACGGTGTCCAACGGTGTCCCACGATGTCCACCGATGTCCAACGGTGTCCAACGGTGTCCAACGGTGTCCAACGGTGTCCCACGATGTCCAACGGTGTCCAACGGTGTCCAACGGTGTCCCACGGTGTCCAACGATGTCCAACGGTGTCCAACGTTGTCCCACGTTGTCCCACGTTGTCCCACGTTGTCCCACGTTGTCCCACGTTGTCCCACGTTGTCCCACGTTGTCCCACGTTGTCCCACGTTGTCCCACGTTGTCCCACGTTGTCCCACGTTGTCCCACGTTGTCCCACGTTGTCCCACGTTGTCCCACGGTGTCCAACGGTGTCCAACGATGTCCAACGGTGTCCAACGATGTCCAACGGTGTCCAACGGTGTCCCACGGTGTCCAACGGTGTCCCACGGTGTCCCACGGTGTCCCACGTTGTCCCACGATGTCCCACGTTGTCCCACGTTGTCCCACGTTGTCCCACGTTGTCCCACGTTGTCCCACGTTGTCCCACGTTGTCCCACGTTGTCCCACGTTGTCCCACGTTGTCCCACGTTGTCCCACGTTGTCCCACGTTGTCCCACGTTGTCCCACGTTGTTCCACGGTGTCCAACGGTGTCCAACGATGTCCAACGGTGTCCAACGGTGTCCCACGATGTCCACCGATGTCCAACGGTGTCCAACGGTGTCCAACGGTGTCCCACGATGTCCACCGATGTCCGACGGTGTCCAACGGTGTCCAACGGTGTCCCACGGTGTCCAACGATGTCCAACGGTGTCCAACGTTGTCCCACGTTGTCCCACGTTGTCCCACGTTGTCCCACGTTGTCCCACGTTGTCCCACGTTGTCCCACGTTGTCCCACGTTGTCCCACGTTGTCCCACGTTGTCCCACGTTGTCCCACGTTGTCCCACGGTGTCCAACGGTGTCCAACGGTGTCCAACGGTGTCCAACGATGTCCAACGGTGTCCAACGGTGTCCCACGGTGTCCAACGGTGTCCAACGGTGTCCCACGGTGTCCCACGTTGTCCCACGATGTCCCACGTTGTCCAACGATGTCCAACGGTGTCCCACGTTGTCCCACGTTGTCCTACGTTGTCCCACGTTGTCCCACGTTGTCCCACGTTGTCCCACGTTGTCCCACGTTGTCCCACGGTGTCCAACGGTGTCCCACGTTGTCCCACGTTGTCCCACGCTGTCCCACGTTGTCCCACGTTGTCCAACGGTGTCCCACGGTGTCCTACGGTGTCCAACGGTGTCCAACGGTGTCCAACGATGTCCAACGGTGTCCAACGGTGTCCCACGATGTCCACCGATGTCCAACGGTGTCCAACGGTGTCCAACGGTGTCCCACGGTGTCCAACGATGTCCAACGGTGTCCCACGTTGTCCCACGTTGTCCCACGTTGTCCCACGGTGTCCAACGATGTCCAACGGTGTCCAACGATGTCCAACGGTGTCCCACGATGTCCAACGATGTCCAACGATGTCCAACGGTGTCCAACGGTGTCCCACGTTGTCCCACGTTGTCCAACGTTGTCCCACGTTGTCCCACGTTGTCCCACGTTGTCCCACGTTGTCCCACGTTGTCCCACGTTGTCCCACGGTGTCCAACGGTGTCCAACGATGTCCAACGGTGTCCAACGGTGTCCCACGATGTCCACCGATGTCCAACGGTGTCCAACGATGTCCAACGGTGTCCCACGTTGTCCCACGTTGTCCCACGTTGTCCCACGTTGTCCCACGTTGTCCAACGAAGTCCCACGGTGTCCAACGGTGTCCCACGTTGTCCCACGTTGTCCCACGTTGTCCCACGTTGTCCCACGTTGTCCCACGTTGTCCCACGTTGTCCCACGTTGTCCCACGTTGTCCCACGTTGTCCCACGTTGTCCCACGTTGTCCCACGTTGTCCCACGTTGTCCCACGTTGTCCCACGGTGTCCAACGGTGTCCAACGTTGTCCAACGGTGTCCAACGGTGTCCCACGATGTCCACCGATGTCCAACGGTGTCCAACGGTGTCCAACGGTGTCCCACGATGTCCACCGATGTCCAACGGTGTCCAACGGTGTCCAACGGTGTCCCACGGTGTCCAACGATGTCCAACGGTGTCCAACGTTGTCCCACGTTGTCCCACGTTGTCCCACGTTGTCCCACGTTGTCCCACGTTGTCCCACGTTGTCCCACGTTGTCCCACGTTGTCCCACGTTGTCCCACGTTGTCCCACGTTGTCCCAAGTTGTCCCACGTTGTCCCACGGTGTCCAACGGTGTCCAACGGTGTCCAACGGTGTCCAACGATGTCCAACGGTGTCCAACGGTGTCCCACGGTGTCCAACGGTGTCCAACGGTGTCCCACGGTGTCCAACGATGTCCAACGGTGTCCAACGTTGTCCCACGTTGTCCCACGTTGTCCCACGTTGTCCCACGTTGTCCCACGTTGTCCCACGTTGTCCCACGTTGTCCCACGTTGTCCCACGATGTCCCACGTTGTCCTACGTTGTCCCACGTTGTCCCACGTTGTCCCACGATGTCCAACGGTGTCCAACGGTGTCCCACGATGTCCACCGATGTCCAACGGTGTCCAACGGTGTCCAACGGTGTCCCACGATGTCCACCGATGTCCAACGGTGTCCAACGGTGTCCCACGTTGTCCCACGTTGTCCCACGTTGTCCCACGGTGTCCAACGATGTCCAACGGTGTCCAACGGTGTCCCACGGTGTCCAACGGTGTCCCACGTTGTCCCACGTTGTCCCACGTTGTCCCACGTTGTCCAACGAAGTCCCACGGTGTCCAACGGTGTCCCACGTTGTCCCACGTTGTCCCACGTTGTCCCACGTTGTCCCACGTTGTCCCACGTTGTCCCACGTTGTCCCACGTTGTCCCACGTTGTCCCACGTTGTCCCACGTTGTCCCACGTTGTCCCACGTTGTCCCACGGTGTCCAACGGTGTCCAACGATGTCCAACGGTGTCCAACGGTGTCCCACGATGTCCACCGATGTCCAACGGTGTCCAACGGTGTCCAACGGTGTCCCACGATGTCCACCGATGTCCAACGGTGTCCAACGGTGTCCAACGGTGTCCCACGGTGTCCAACGATGTCCAACGGTGTCCAACGTTGTCCCACGTTGTCCCACGTTGTCCCACGTTGTCCCACGTTGTCCCACGTTGTCCCACGTTGTCCCACGTTGTCCCACGTTGTCCCACGTTGTCCCACGTTGTCCCACGTTGTCCCACGTTGTCCCACGTTGTCCCACGTTGTCCCACGGTGTCCAACGGTGTCCAACGATGTCCAACGGTGTCCAACGATGTCCAACGGTGTCCAACGGTGTCCCACGGTGTCCAACGGTGTCCAACGGTGTCCCACGGTGTCCCACGTTGTCCCACGATGTCCCACGTTGTCCAACGATGTCCAACGGTGTCCCACGTTGTCCCACGTTGTCCTACGTTGTCCCACGTTGTCCCACGTTGTCCCACGTTGTCCCACGTTGTCCCACGTTGTCCCACGGTGTCCAACGGTGTCCCACGTTGTCCCACGTTGTCCCACGTTGTCCCACGTTGTCCCACGTTGTCCAACGGTGTCCCACGGTGTCCAACGGTGTCCAACGGTGTCCAACGATGTCCAACGGTGTCCAACGGTGTCCCACGATGTCCACCGATGTCCAACGGTGTCCAACGGTGTCCAACGGTGTCCCACGGTGTCCAACGATGTCCAACGGTGTCGCACGTTGTCCCACGTTGTCCCACGTTGTCCCACGGTGTCCAACGATGTCCAACGGTGTCCAACGATGTCCAACGGTGTCCCACGATGTCCAACGATGTCCAACGATGTCCAACGGTGTCCAACGGTGTCCCACGTTGTCCCACGTTGTCCAACGTTGTCCCACGTTGTCCCACGTTGTCCCACGTTGTCCCACGTTGTCCCACGTTGTCCCACGTTGTCCCACGGTGTCCAACGGTGTCCAACGATGTCCAACGGTGTCCAACGGTGTCCCACGATGTCCACCGATGTCCAACGGTGTCCAACGATGTCCAACGGTGTCCAACGGTGTCCAACGATGTCCAACGGTGTCCCACGATGTCCAACGATGTCCAACGATGTCCAACGGTGTCCAACGGTGTCCCACGTTGTCCCACGTTGTCCAACGTTGTCCCACGTTGTCCCACGTTGTCCCACGTTGTCCCACGTTGTCCCACGTTGTCCCACGTTGTCCCACGGTGTCCAACGGTGTCCAACGATGTCCAACGGTGTCCAACGGTGTCCCACGATGTCCACCGATGTCCAACGGTGTCCAACGATGTCCAACGGTGTCCCACGTTGTCCCACGTTGTCCCACGTTGTCCCACGTTGTCCCACGTTGTCCAACGAAGTCCCACGGTGTCCAACGGTGTCCCACGTTGTCCCACGTTGTCCCACGTTGTCCCACGTTGTCCCACGTTGTCCCACATTGTCCCACGTTGTCCCACGTTGTCCCACGTTGTCCCACGTTGTCCCACGTTGTCCCACGTTGTCCCACGTTGTCCCACGGTGTCCAACGGTGTCCAACGTTGTCCAACGGTGTCCAACGGTGTCCCACGATGTCCACCGATGTCCAACGGTGTCCAACGGTGTCCAACGGTGTCCCACGATGTCCACCGATGTCCAACGGTGTCCAACGGTGTCCAACGGTGTCCCACGGTGTCCAACGATGTCCAACGGTGTCCAACGTTGTCCCACGTTGTCCCACGTTGTCCCACGTTGTCCCACGTTGTCCCACGTTGTCCCACGTTGTCCCACGTTGTCCCACGTTGTCCCACGTTGTCCCACGTTGTCCCACGTTGTCCCACGTTGTCCCACGTTGTCCCACGGTGTCCAACGGTGTCCAACGGTGTCCAACGGTGTCCAACGATGTCCAACGGTGTCCAACGGTGTCCCACGGTGTCCAACGGTGTCCAACGGTGTCCCACGGTGTCCAACGATGTCCAACGGTGTCCAACGTTGTCCCACGTTGTCCCACGTTGTCCCACGTTGTCCCACGTTGTCCCACGTTGTCCCACGTTGTCCCACGTTGTCCCACGTTGTCCCACGATGTCCCACGTTGTCCTACGTTGTCCCACGTTGTCCCACGTTGTCCCACGATGTCCAACGGTGTCCAACGGTGTCCCACGATGTCCACCGATGTCCAACGGTGTCCAACGGTGTCCAACGGTGTCCCACGATGTCCACCGATGTCCAACGGTGTCCAACGGTGTCCCACGTTGTCCCACGTTGTCCCACGTTGTTCCACGGTGTCCAACGATGTCCAACGGTGTCCAACGGTGTCCCACGGTGTCCAACGGTGTCCCACGTTGTCCCACGTTGTCCCACGTTGTCCCACGTTGTCCAACGAAGTCCCACGTTGTCCCACGTTGTCCCACGTTGTCCCACGTTGTCCCACGGTGTCCAACGGTGTCCAACGATGTCCAACGGTGTCCAACGGTGTCCCACGATGTCCACCGATGTCCAACGGTGTCCAACGGTGTCCAACGGTGTCCCACGATGTCCACCGATGTCCAACGGTGTCCAACGGTGTCCAACGGTGTCCCACGGTGTCCAACGATGTCCAACGGTGTCCAACGTTGTCCCACGTTGTCCCACGTTGTCCCACGTTGTCCCACGTTGTCCCACGTTGTCCCACGTTGTCCCACGTTGTCCCACGTTGTCCCACGTTGTCCCACGTTGTCCCACGTTGTCCCACGTTGTCCCACGTTGTCCCACGGTGTCCAACGGTGTCCAACGGTGTCCAACGGTGTCCAACGATGTCCAACGGTGTCCAACGGTGTCCCACGGTGTCCAACGGTGTCCAACGGTGTCCCACGGTGTCCCACGTTGTCCCACGATGTCCCACGTTGTCCAACGATGTCCAACGGTGTCCCACGTTGTCCCACGTTGTCCTACGTTGTCCCACGTTGTCCCACGTTGTCCCACGTTGTCCCACGTTGTCCCACATTGTCCCACGGTGTCCAACGGTGTCCCACGTTGTCCCACGTTGTCCCACGTTGTCCCACGTTGTCCCACGTTGTCCCACGTTGTCCCACGTTGTCCCACGTTGTTCAACGGTGTCCAACGATGTCCAACGGTGTCCAACGGTGTCCCACGATGTCCACCGATGTCCAACGGTGTCCAACGGTGTCCAACGGTGTCCCACGGTGTCCAACGATGTCCAACGGTGTCCCACGTTGTCCCACGTTGTCCCACGTTGTCCCACGGTGTCCAACGATGTCCAACGGTGTCCAACGATGTCCAACGGTGTCCCACGATGTCCAACGATGTCCAACGATGTCCAACGGTGTCCCACGTTGTCCCACGTTGTCCCACGTTGTCCCACGTTGTCCCACGTTGTCCCACGTTGTCCCACGTTGTCCCACGTTGTCCCACGTTGTCCAACGGTGTCCCACGGTGTCCAACGGTGTCCCACGTTGTCCGACGTTGTCCCACGTTGTCCCACGGTGTCCAACGATGTCCAACGGTGTCCCACGTTGTCCCACGTTGTCCCACGTTGTCCCACGTTGTCCCACGTTGTTCCATGGTTTCCCACGTTGTCCCACGTTGTCCCACGTTGTCCCACGGTGTCCAACGATGTCCAACGGTGTCCAACGGTGTCCCACGGTGTCCAACGGTGTCCCACGTTGTCCGACGTTGTCCCACGTTGTCCCACGGTGTCCAACGATGTCCAACGGTGTCCCACGTTGTCCCACGTTGTCCCACGTTGTCCCACGTTGTCCCACGTTGTTCCATGGTTTCCCACGTTGTCCCACGTTGTCCCACGTTGTCCCACGGTGTCCAACGATGTCCAACGGTGTCCAACGGTGTCCCACGGTGTCCAACGGTGTCCCACGTTGTCCCACGTTGTCCCACGTTGTCCCACGTTGTCCCACGTTGTCCCACGTTGTCCCACGGTGTCCAACGGTGTCCAACGATGTCCAACGGTGTCCAACGATGTCCAACGGTGTCCAACGGTGTCCCACGGTGTCCAACGGTGTCCAACGGTGTCCCACGGTGTCCCACGTTGTCCCACGATGTCCCACGTTGTCCAACGATGTCCAACGGTGTCCCACGTTGTCCCACGTTGTCCTACGTTGTCCCACGTTGTCCCACGTTGTCCCACGTTGTCCCACGTTGTCCCACGTTGTCCCACGGTGTCCAACGGTGTCCCACGTTGTCCCACGTTGTCCCACGTTGTCCCACGTTGTCCCACGTTGTCCAACGGTGTCCCACGGTGTCCAACGGTGTCCAACGGTGTCCAACGATGTCCAACGGTGTCCAACGGTGTCCCACGATGTCCACCGATGTCCAACGGTGTCCAACGGTGTCCAACGGTGTCCCACGGTGTCCAACGATGTCCAACGGTGTCCCACGTTGTCCCACGTTGTCCCACGTTGTCCCACGGTGTCCAACGATGTCCAACGGTGTCCAACGATGTCCAACGGTGTCCCACGATGTCCAACGATGTCCAACGATGTCCAACGGTGTCCAACGGTGTCCCACGTTGTCCCACGTTGTCCAACGTTGTCCCACGTTGTCCCACGTTGTCCCACGTTGTCCCACGTTGTCCCACGTTGTCCCACGTTGTCCCACGGTGTCCAACGGTGTCCAACGATGTCCAACGGTGTCCAACGGTGTCCCACGATGTCCACCGATGTCCAACGGTGTCCAACGATGTCCAACGGTGTCCCACGTTGTCCCACGTTGTCCCACGTTGTCCCACGTTGTCCCACGTTGTCCAACGAAGTCCCACGGTGTCCAACGGTGTCCCACGTTGTCCCACGTTGTCCCACGTTGTCCCACGTTGTCCCACGTTGTCCCACGTTGTCCCACGTTGTCCCACGTTGTCCCACGTTGTCCCACGTTGTCCCACGTTGTCCCACGTTGTCCCACGTTGTCCCACGGTGTCCAACGGTGTCCAACGTTGTCCAACGGTGTCCAACGGTGTCCCACGATGTCCACCGATGTCCAACGGTGTCCAACGGTGTCCAACGGTGTCCCACGATGTCCACCGATGTCCAACGGTGTCCAACGGTGTCCAACGGTGTCCCACGGTGTCCAACGATGTCCAACGGTGTCCAACGTTGTCCCACGTTGTCCCACGTTGTCCCACGTTGTCCCACGTTGTCCCACGTTGTCCCACGTTGTCCCACGTTGTCCCACGTTGTCCCACGTTGTCCCACGTTGTCCCACGTTGTCCCACGTTGTCCCACGTTGTCCCACGGTGTCCAACGGTGTCCAACGGTGTCCAACGATGTCCAACGGTGTCCAACGGTGTCCCACGGTGTCCAACGGTGTCCAACGGTGTCCCACGGTGTCCAACGATGTCCAACGGTGTCCAACGTTGTCCCACGTTGTCCCACGTTGTCCCACGTTGTCCCACGTTGTCCCACGTTGTCCCACGTTGTCCCACGTTGTCCCACGTTGTCCCACGATGTCCCACGTTGTCCTACGTTGTCCCACGTTGTCCCACGTTGTCCCACGATGTCCAACGGTGTCCAACGGTGTCCCACGATGTCCACCGATGTCCAACGGTGTCCAACGGTGTCCAACGGTGTCCCACGATGTCCACCGATGTCCAACGGTGTCCAACGGTGTCCCACGTTGTCCCACGTTGTCCCACGTTGTCCCACGGTGTCCAACGATGTCCAACGGTGTCCAACGGTGTCCCACGGTGTCCAACGGTGTCCCACGTTGTCCCACGTTGTCCCACGTTGTCCCACGTTGTCCAACGAAGTCCCACGTTGTCCCACGTTGTCCCACGTTGTCCCACGTTGTCCCACGGTGTCCAACGGTGTCCAACGATGTCCAACGGTGTCCAACGGTGTCCCACGATGTCCACCGATGTCCAACGGTGTCCAACGGTGTCCAACGGTGTCCCACGATGTCCACCGATGTCCAACGGTGTCCAACGGTGTCCAACGGTGTCCCACGGTGTCCAACGATGTCCAACGGTGTCCAACGTTGTCCCACGTTGTCCCACGTTGTCCCACGTTGTCCCACGTTGTCCCACGTTGTCCCACGTTGTCCCACGTTGTCCCACGTTCTCCCACGTTGTCCCACGTTGTCCCACGTTGTCCCACGTTGTCCCACGTTGTCCCACGGTGTCCAACGGTGTCCAACGGTGTCCAACGGTGTCCAACGATGTCCAACGGTGTCCAACGGTGTCCCACGGTGTCCAACGGTGTCCAACGGTGTCCCACGGTGTCCCACGTTGTCCCACGATGTCCCACGTTGTCCAACGATGTCCAACGGTGTCCCACGTTGTCCCACGTTGTCCTACGTTGTCCCACGTTGTCCCACGTTGTCCCACGTTGTCCCACGTTGTCCCACATTGTCCCACGGTGTCCAACGGTGTCCCACGTTGTCCCACGTTGTCCCACGTTGTCCCACGTTGTCCCACGTTGTCCAACGGTGTCCCACGGTGTCCAACGGTGTCCAACGGTGTCCAACGATGTCCAACGGTGTCCAACGGTGTCCCACGATGTCCACCGATGTCCAACGGTGTCCAACGGTGTCCAACGGTGTCCCACGGTGTCCAACGATGTCCAACGGTGTCCCACGTTGTCCCACGTTGTCCCACGTTGTCCCACGGTGTCCAACGATGTCCAACGGTGTCCAACGATGTCCAACGGTGTCCCACGATGTCCAACGATGTCCAACGATGTCCAACGGTGTCCCACGTTGTCCCACGTTGTCCCACGTTGTCCCACGTTGTCCCACGTTGTCCCACGTTGTCCCACGTTGTCCCACGTTGTCCCACGTTGTCCAACGGTGTCCCACGGTGTCCAACGGTGTCCCACGTTGTCCGACGTTGTCCCACGTTGTCCCACGGTGTCCAACGATGTCCAACGGTGTCCCACGTTGTCCCACGTTGTCCCACGTTGTCCCACGTTGTCCCACGTTGTTCCATGGTTTCCCACGTTGTCCCACGTTGTCCCACGTTGTCCCACGGTGTCCAACGATGTCCAACGGTGTCCAACGGTGTCCCACGGTGTCCAACGGTGTCCCACGTTGTCCGACGTTGTCCCACGTTGTCCCACGGTGTCCAACGATGTCCAACGGTGTCCCACGTTGTCCCACGTTGTCCCACGTTGTCCCACGTTGTCCCACGTTGTTCCATGGTTTCCCACGTTGTCCCACGTTGTCCCACGTTGTCCCACGGTGTCCAACGATGTCCAACGGTGTCCAACGGTGTCCCACGGTGTCCAACGGTGTCCCACGTTGTCCCACGTTGTCCCACGTTGTCCCACGTTGTCCCACGTTGTCCAACGAAGTCCCACGGTGTCCAACGGTGTCCCACGTTGTCCCACGTTGTCCCACGTTGTCCCACGTTGTCCCACGTTGTCCCACGTTGTCCCACGTTGTCCCACGTTGTCCCACGGTGTCCAACGGTGTCCAACGATGTCCAACGGTGTCCAACGGTGTCCCACGATGTCCACCGATGTCCAACGGTGTCCAACGGTGTCCAACGGTGTCCCACGGTGTCCAACGATGTCCAACGGTGTCCAACGATGTCCAACGGTGTCCCACGTTGTCCCACGTTGTCCCACGTTGTCCCACGGTGTCCAACGATGTCCAACGGTGTCCAACGATGTCCAACGGTGTCCCACGATGTCCAACGATGTCCAACGATGTCCAACGGTGTCCAACGGTGTCCCACGTTGTCCCACGTTGTCCCACGTTGTCCCACGGTGTCCAACGATGTCCAACGGTGTCCCACGTTGTCCAACGTTGTCCCACGTTGTCCCACGTTGTCCTACGTTGTCCCACGTTGTCCCACGTTGTCCCACGTTGTCCCACGTTGTCCCACGTTGTCCCACGTTGTCCCACGTTGTCCCACGTTGTCCCACGTTGTCCTACGTTGTCCCACGTTGTCCCACGTTGTCCCACGTTGTCCCACGTTGTCCCACGTTGTCCCACGGTGTCCAACGGTGTCCCACGTTGTCCCACGTTGTCCCACGGTGTCCAACGATGTCCAACGGTGTCCCACGGTGTCCCACGTTGTCCCACGTTGTCCCACGTTGTCCCACGTTGTCCCACGTTGTCCCACGTTGTCCCACGTTGTCCCACGTTGTCCAACGGTGTCCCACGGTGTCCAACGGTGTCCCACGTTGTCCCACGTTGTCCCACGTTGTCCCACGGTGTCCAACGATGTCCAACGGTGTCCCACGTTGTCCCACGTTGTCCCACGTTGTCCCACGTTGTCCCACGTTGTTCCATGGTTTCCCACGTTGTCCCACGTTGTCCCACGTTGTCCCACGGTGTCCAACGATGTCCAACGGTGTCCAACGGTGTCCCACGGTGTCCAACGGTGTCCCACGTTGTCCCACGTTGTCCCACGTTGTCCCACGTTGTCCCACGTTGTCCAACGAAGTCCCACAGTGTCCAACGGTGTCCCACGTTGTCCCACGTTGTCCCACGTTGTCCCACGTTGTCCCACGTTGTCCCACGTTGTCCCACGTTGTCCCACGTTGTCCCACGTTGTCCCACGTTGTCCCACGTTGTCCCACGTTGTCCCACGTTGTCCCACGGTGTCCAACGGTGTCCAACGTTGTCCAACGGTGTCCAACGGTGTCCCACGATGTCCACCGATGTCCAACGGTGTCCCACGGTGTCCAACGGTGTCCCACGTTGTCCCACGTTGTCCCACGTTGTCCCACGTTGTCCAACGAAGTCCCACGGTGTCCAACGGTGTCCAACGGTGTCCCACGTTGTCCCACGTTGTCCCACGGTGTCCAACGGTGTCCAACGTTGTCCAACGGTGTCCAACGGTGTCCCACGATGTCCACCGATGTCCAACGGTGTCCCACGGTGTCCAACGGTGTCCCACGTTGTCCCACGTTGTCCCACGTTGTCCAACGAAGTCCCACGGTGTCCAACGGTGTCCAACGGTGTCCAACGGTGTCCCACGATGTCCACCGATGTCCAACGGTGTCCAACGTTGTCCAACGGTGTCCAACGGTGTCCCACGATGTCCACCGATGTCCAACGGTGTCCCACGGTGTCCAACGGTGTCCCACGTTGTCCCACGTTGTCCCACGTTGTCCCACGTTGTCCAACGAAGTCCCACGGTGTCCAACGGTGTCCAACGGTGTCCCACGTTGTCCCACGTTGTCCCACGTTGTCCCACGGTGTCCCACGTTGTCCCACGTTGTCCCACGTTGTCCAACGTTGTCCCACGTTGTCCCACGTTGTCCCACGTTGTCCCACGTTGTCCCACGGTGTCCAACGGTGTCCAACGATGTCCAACGGTGTCCAACGGTGTCCCACGATGTCCACCGATGTCCAACGGTGTCCAACGGTGTCCAACGGTGTCCCACGATGTCCAACGGTGTCCAACGGTGTCCAACGGTGTCCCACGGTGTCCAACGATGTCCAACGGTGTCCAACGTTGTCCCACGTTGTCCCACGTTGTCCCACGTTGTCCCACGTTGTCCCACGTTGTCCCACGTTGTCCCACGTTGTCCCACGTTGTCCCACGTTGTCCCACGTTGTCCCACGTTGTCCCACGTTGTCCCACGTTGTCCCACGTTGTCCCACGTTGTCCCACGGTGTCCAACGGTGTCCAACGATGTCCAACGGTGTCCAACGATGTCCAACGGTGTCCAACGGTGTCCCACGGTGTCCAACGGTGTCCAACGGTGTCCCACGGTGTCCCACGTTGTCCCACGATGTCCCACGTTGTCCCACGTTGTCCCACGTTGTCCCACGTTGTCCCACGTTGTCCCACGTTGTCCCACGTTGTCCCACGTTGTCCCACGTTGTCCCACGTTGTCCCACGTTGTCCCACGTTGTCCCACGTTGTTCCACGGTGTCCAACGGTGTCCAACGATGTCCAACGGTGTCCAACGGTGTCCCACGATGTCCACCGATGTCCAACGGTGTCCAACGGTGTCCAACGGTGTCCCACGATGTCCACCGATGTCCAACGGTGTCCAACGGTGTCCAACGGTGTCCCACGGTGTCCAACGATGTCCAACGGTGTCCAACGTTGTCCCACGTTGTCCCACGTTGTCCCACGTTGTCCCACGTTGTCCCACGTTGTCCCACGTTGTCCCACGTTGTCCCACGTTGTCCCACGTTGTCCCACGTTGTCCCACGTTGTCCCACGTTGTCCCACGGTGTCCAACGGTGTCCAACGGTGTCCAACGGTGTCCAACGATGTCCAACGGTGTCCAACGGTGTCCCACGGTGTCCAACGGTGTCCAACGGTGTCCCACGGTGTCCCACGTTGTCCCACGATGTCCCACGTTGTCCAACGATGTCCAACGGTGTCCCACGTTGTCCCACGTTGTCCTACGTTGTCCCACGTTGTCCCACGTTGTCCCACGTTGTCCCACGTTGTCCCACGTTGTCCCACGGTGTCCAACGGTGTCCCACGTTGTCCCACGTTGTCCCACGTTGTCCCACGTTGTCCCACGTTGTCCAACGGTGTCCCACGGTGTCCAACGGTGTCCGACGGTGTCCAACGATGTCCAACGGTGTCCAACGGTGTCCCACGATGTCCACCGATGTCCAACGGTGTCCAACGGTGTCCAACGGTGTCCCACGGTGTCCAACGATGTCCAACGGTGTCCCACGTTGTCCCACGTTGTCCCACGGTGTCCCACGGTGTCCAACGATGTCCAACGGTGTCCAACGATGTCCAACGGTGTCCCACGATGTCCAACGATGTCCAACGATGTCCAACGGTGTCCAACGGTGTCCCACGTTGTCCCACGTTGTCCAACGTTGTCCCACGTTGTCCCACGTTGTCCCACGTTGTCCCACGTTGTCCCACGTTGTCCCACGTTGTCCCACGGTGTCCAACGGTGTCCAACGATGTCCAACGGTGTCCAACGGTGTCCCACGATGTCCACCGATGTCCAACGGTGTCCAACGATGTCCAACGGTGTCCCACGTTGTCCCACGTTGTCCCACGTTGTCCCACGTTGTCCCACGTTGTCCAACGAAGTCCCACGGTGTCCAACGGTGTCCCACGTTGTCCCACGTTGTCCCACGTTGTCCCACGTTGTCCCACGTTGTCCCACGTTGTCCCACGTTGTCCCACGTTGTCCCACGTTGTCCCACGTTGTCCCACGTTGTCCCACGTTGTCCCACGTTGTCCCACGGTGTCCAACGGTGTCCAACGTTGTCCAACGGTGTCCAACGGTGTCCCACGATGTCCACCGATGTCCAACGGTGTCCAACGGTGTCCAACGGTGTCCCACGATGTCCACCGATGTCCAACGGTGTCCAACGGTGTCCAACGGTGTCCCACGGTGTCCAACGATGTCCAACGGTGTCCAACGTTGTCCCACGTTGTCCCACGTTGTCCCACGTTGTCCCACGTTGTCCCACGTTGTCCCACGTTGTCCCACGTTGTCCCACGTTGTCCCACGTTGTCCCACGTTGTCCCACGTTGTCCCAAGTTGTCCCACGTTGTCCCACGGTGTCCAACGGTGTCCAACGGTGTCCAACGGTGTCCAACGATGTCCAACGGTGTCCAACGGTGTCCCACGGTGTCCAACGGTGTCCAACGGTGTCCCACGGTGTCCAACGATGTCCAACGGTGTCCAACGTTGTCCCACGTTGTCCCACGTTGTCCCACGTTGTCCCACGTTGTCCCACGTTGTCCCACGTTGTCCCACGTTGTCCCACGTTGTCCCACGATGTCCCACGTTGTCCTACGTTGTCCCACGTTGTCCCACGTTGTCCCACGATGTCCAACGGTGTCCAACGGTGTCCCACGATGTCCACCGATGTCCAACGGTGTCCAACGGTGTCCAACGGTGTCCCACGATGTCCACCGATGTCCAACGGTGTCCAACGGTGTCCCACGTTGTCCCACGTTGTCCCACGTTGTCCCGCGGTGTCCAACGATGTCCAACGGTGTCCAACGGTGTCCCACGGTGTCCAACGGTGTCCCACGTTGTCCCACGTTGTCCCACGTTGTCCCACGTTGTCCAACGAAGTCCCACGGTGTCCAACGGTGTCCCACGTTGTCCCACGTTGTCCCACGTTGTCCCACGTTGTCCCACGTTGTCCCACGTTGTCCCACGTTGTCCCACGTTGTCCCACGTTGTCCCACGTTGTCCCACGTTGTCCCACGTTGTCCCACGGTGTCCAACGGTGTCCAACGGTGTCCAACGGTGTCCAACGATGTCCAACGGTGTCCAACGGTGTCCCACGGTGTCCAACGGTGTCCAACGGTGTCCCACGGTGTCCCACGTTGTCCCACGATGTCCCACGTTGTCCAACGATGTCCAACGGTGTCCCACGTTGTCCCACGTTGTCCTACGTTGTCCCACGTTGTCCCACGTTGTCCCACGTTGTCCCACGTTGTCCCACGTTGTCCCACGGTGTCCAACGGTGTCCCACGTTGTCCCACGTTGTCCCACGTTGTCCCACGTTGTCCCACGTTGTCCAACGGTGTCCCACGGTGTCCAACGGTGTCCAACGGTGTCCAACGATGTCCAACGGTGTCCAACGGTGTCCCACGATGTCCACCGATGTCCAACGGTGTCCAACGGTGTCCAACGGTGTCCCACGGTGTCCAACGATGTCCAACGGTGTCCCACGTTGTCCCACGTTGTCCCACGTTGTCCCACGGTGTCCAACGATGTCCAACGGTGTCCAACGATGTCCAACGGTGTCCCACGATGTCCAACGATGTCCAACGATGTCCAACGGTGTCCAACGGTGTCCCACGTTGTCCCACGTTGTCCAACGTTGTCCCACGTTGTCCCACGTTGTCCCACGTTGTCCCACGTTGTCCCACGTTGTCCCACGTTGTCCCACGGTGTCCAACGGTGTCCAACGATGTCCAACGGTGTCCAACGGTGTCCCACGATGTCCACCGATGTCCAACGGTGTCCAACGATGTCCAACGGTGTCCAACGTTGTCCCACGGTGTCCAACGGTGTCCCACGTTGTCCCACGTTGTCCCACGTTGTCCCACGTTGTCCAACGAAGTCCCACGGTGTCCAACGGTGTCCCACGTTGTCCCACGTTGTCCCACGTTGTCCCACGTTGTCCCACGTTGTCCCACGTTGTCCCACGTTGTCCCACGTTGTCCCACGTTGTCCCACGGTGTCCAACGGTGTCCAACGGTGTCCAACGGTGTCCAACGATGTCCAACGGTGTCCCACGGTGTCCCACGTTGTCCCACGATGTCCCACGTTGTCCCACGTTGTCCCACGTTGTCCCACGTTGTCCCACGTTGTCCCACGTTGTCCCACGTTGTCCCACGTTGTCCCACGTTGTCCCACGTTGTCCCACGTTGTCCCACGTTGTCCCACGTTGTTCCACGGTGTCCAACGGTGTCCAACGATGTCCAACGGTGTCCAACGGTGTCCCACGATGTCCACCGATGTCCAACGGTGTCCAACGGTGTCCAACGGTGTCCCACGATGTCCACCGATGTCCAACGGTGTCCAACGGTGTCCAACGGTGTCCCACGGTGTCCAACGATGTCCAACGGTGTCCAACGTTGTCCCACGTTGTCCCACGTTGTCCCACGTTGTCCCACGTTGTCCCACGTTGTCCCACGTTGTCCCACGTTGTCCCACGTTGTCCCACGTTGTCCCACGTTGTCCCACGTTGTCCCACGTTGTCCCACGGTGTCCAACGGTGTCCAACGGTGTCCAACGGTGTCCAACGGTGTCCAACGGTGTCCAACGGTGTCCCACGGTGTCCAACGGTGTCCAACGGTGTCCCACGGTGTCCCACGTTGTCCCACGATGTCCCACGTTGTCCAACGATGTCCAACGGTGTCCCACGTTGTCCCACGTTGTCCTACGTTGTCCCACGTTGTCCCACGTTGTCCCACGTTGTCCCACGTTGTCCCACGTTGTCCCACGGTGTCCAACGATGTCCAACGATGTCCAACGGTGTCCAACGGTGTCCCACGTTGTCCCACGTTGTCCAACGTTGTCCCACGTTGTCCCACGTTGTCCCACGTTGTCCCACGTTGTCCCACGTTGTCCCACGTTGTCCCACGGTGTCCAACGGTGTCCAACGATGTCCAACGGTGTCCAACGGTGTCCCACGATGTCCACCGATGTCCAACGGTGTCCAACGATGTCCAACGGTGTCCCACGTTGTCCCACGTTGTCCCACGTTGTCCCACGTTGTCCCACGTTGTCCAACGAAGTCCCACGGTGTCCAACGGTGTCCCACGTTGTCCCACGTTGTCCCACGTTGTCCCACGTTGTCCCACGTTGTCCCACGTTGTCCCACGTTGTCCCACGTTGTCCCACGTTGTCCCACGTTGTCCCACGTTGTCCCACGTTGTCCCACGTTGTCCCACGTTGTCCCACGGTGTCCAACGGTGTCCAACGTTGTCCAACGGTGTCCAACGGTGTCCCACGATGTCCACCGATGTCCAACGGTGTCCAACGGTGTCCAACGGTGTCCCACGATGTCCACCGATGTCCAACGGTGTCCAACGGTGTCCAACGGTGTCCCACGGTGTCCAACGATGTCCAACGGTGTCCAACGTTGTCCCACGTTGTCCCACGTTGTCCCACGTTGTCCCACGTTGTCCCACGTTGTCCCACGTTGTCCCACGTTGTCCCACGTTGTCCCACGTTGTCCCACGTTGTCCCACGTTGTCCCAAGTTGTCCCACGTTGTCCCACGGTGTCCAACGGTGTCCAACGGTGTCCAACGGTGTCCAACGATGTCCAACGGTGTCCAACGGTGTCCCACGGTGTCCAACGGTGTCCAACGGTGTCCCACGGTGTCCAACGATGTCCAACGGTGTCCAACGTTGTCCCACGTTGTCCCACGTTGTCCCACGTTGTCCCACGTTGTCCCACGTTGTCCCACGTTGTCCCACGTTGTCCCACGTTGTCCCACGATGTCCCACGTTGTCCTACGTTGTCCCACGTTGTCCCACGTTGTCCCACGATGTCCAACGGTGTCCAACGGTGTCCCACGATGTCCACCGATGTCCAACGGTGTCCAACGGTGTCCAACGGTGTCCCACGATGTCCACCGATGTCCAACGGTGTCCAACGGTGTCCCACGTTGTCCCACGTTGTCCCACGTTGTCCCACGTTGTCCCACGTTGTCCCACGTTGTCCCACGTTGTCCCACGTTGTCCCACGTTGTCCCACGTTGTCCCACGTTGTCCCACGTTGTCCCACGTTGTCCCACGTTGTCCCACGTTGTCCCACGGTGTCCAACGGTGTCCAACGGTGTCCAACGATGTCCAACGGTGTCCAACGGTGTCCCACGATGTCCACCGATGTCCAACGGTGTCCAACGGTGTCCAACGGTGTCCCACGATGTCCACCGATGTCCAACGGTGTCCAACGGTGTCCAACGGTGTCCCACGGTGTCCAACGATGTCCAACGGTGTCCAACGTTGTCCCACGTTGTCCCACGTTGTCCCACGTTGTCCCACGTTGTCCCACGTTGTCCCACGTTGTCCCACGTTGTCCCACGTTGTCCCACGTTGTCCCACGTTGTCCCACGTTGTCCCACGTTGTCCCACGTTTTCCCACGTTGTCCCACGGTGTCCAACGGTGTCCAACGATGTCCAACGGTGTCCAACGATGTCCAACGGTGTCCAACGGTGTCCCACGGTGTCCAACGGTGTCCAACGGTGTCCCACGGTGTCCCACGTTGTCCCACGATGTCCCACGTTGTCCAACGATGTCCAACGGTGTCCCACGTTGTCCCACGTTGTCCTACGTTGTCCCACGTTGTCCCACGTTGTCCCACGTTGTCCCACGTTGTCCCACGTTGTCCCACGGTGTCCAACGGTGTCCCACGTTGTCCCACGTTGTCCCACGTTGTCCCACGTTGTCCCACGTTGTCCAACGGTGTCCCACGGTGTCCAACGGTGTCCAACGGTGTCCAACGATGTCCAACGGTGTCCAACGGTGTCCCACGATGTCCACCGATGTCCAACGGTGTCCAACGGTGTCCAACGGTGTCCCACGGTGTCCAACGATGTCCAACGGTGTCCCACGTTGTCCCACGTTGTCCCACGTTGTCCCACGGTGTCCAACGATGTCCAACGGTGTCCAACGATGTCCAACGGTGTCCCACGATGTCCAACGATGTCCAACGATGTCCAACGGTGTCCAACGGTGTCCCACGTTGTCCCACGTTGTCCAACGTTGTCCCACGTTGTCCCACGTTGTCCCACGTTGTCCCACGTTGTCCCACGTTGTCCCACGTTGTCCCACGGTGTCCAACGGTGTCCAACGATGTCCAACGGTGTCCAACGGTGTCCCACGATGTCCACCGTAGTCCAACGGTGTCCAACGATGTCCAACGGTGTCCCACGTTGTCCCACGTTGTCCCACGTTGTCCCACGTTGTCCCACGTTGTCCAACGAAGTCCCACGGTGTCCAACGGTGTCCCACGTTGTCCCACGTTGTCCCACGTTGTCCCACGTTGTCCCACGTTGTCCCACGTTGTCCCACGTTGTCCCACGTTGTCCCACGTTGTCCCACGTTGTCCCACGTTGTCCCA
The DNA here is from genome assembly GCF_910591885.1 of Bombus terrestris. NCBI lineage: Eukaryota > Metazoa > Arthropoda > Insecta > Hymenoptera > Apidae > Bombus > Bombus terrestris. Next base: position 43,306 of record NW_025963707.1, read on the forward strand.
CGTTGTCCCACGTTGTCCCACGTTGTCCCACGGTGTCCAACGGTGTCCAACGATGTCCAACGGTGTCCAACGGTGTCCCACGATGTCCACCGATGTCCAACGGTGTCCAACGATGTCCAACGGTGTCCCACGTTGTCCCACGTTGTCCCACGTTGTCCCACGTTGTCCCACGTTGTCCAACGAAGTCCCACGGTGTCCAACGGTGTCCCACGTTGTCCCACGTTGTCCCACGTTGTCCCACGTTGTCCCACGTTGTCCCACGTTGTCCCACGTTGTCCCACGTTGTCCCACGTTGTCCCACGTAGTCCCACGTTGTCCCACGTTGTCCCACGGTGTCCAACGGTGTCCAACGTTGTCCAACGGTGTCCAACGGTGTCCCACGATGTCCACCGATGTCCAACGGTGTCCAACGGTGTCCAACGGTGTCCCACGATGTCCACCGATGTCCAACGGTGTCCAACGGTGTCCAACGGTGTCCCACGGTGTCCAACGATGTCCAACGGTGTCCAACGTTGTCCCACGTTGTCCCACGTTGTCCCACGTTGTCCCACGTTGTCCCACGTTGTCCCACGTTGTCCCACGTTGTCCCACGTTGTCCCACGTTGTCCCACGTTGTCCCACGTTGTCCCACGTTGTCCCAAGTTGTCCCACGTTGTCCCACGGTGTCCAACGGTGTCCAACGGTGTCCAACGGTGTCCAACGATGTCCAACGGTGTCCAACGGTGTCCCACGGTGTCCAACGGTGTCCAACGGTGTCCCACGGTGTCCAACGATGTCCAACGGTGTCCAACGTTGTCCCACGTTGTCCCACGTTGTCCCACGTTGTCCCACGTTGTCCCACGTTGTCCCACGTTGTCCCACGTTGTCCCACGTTGTCCCACGATGTCCCACGTTGTCCTACGTTGTCCCACGTTGTCCCACGTTGTCCCACGATGTCCAACGGTGTCCAACGGTGTCCCACGATGTCCACCGATGTCCAACGGTGTCCAACGGTGTCCAACGGTGTCCCACGATGTCCACCGATGTCCAACGGTGTCCAACGGTGTCCCCCGTTGTCCCACGTTGTCCCACGTTGTCCCACGTTGTCCCACGTTGTCCCACGTTGTCCCACGTTGTCCCACGTTGTCCCACGTTGTCCCACGTTGTCCCACGTTGTCCCACGTTGTCCCACGTTGTCCCACGGTGTCCAACGGTGTCCAACGGTGTCCAACGATGTCCAACGGTGTCCAACGGTGTCCCACGATGTCCACCGATGTCCAACGGTGTCCAACGGTGTCCAACGGTGTCCCACGATGTCCACCGATGTCCAACGGTGTCCAACGGTGTCCAACGGTGTCCCACGGTGTCCAACGATGTCCAACGGTGTCCAACGTTGTCCCACGTTGTCCCACGTTGTCCCACGTTGTCCCACGTTGTCCCACGTTGTCCCACGTTGTCCCACGTTGTCCCACGTTGTCCCACGTTGTCCCACGTTGTCCCACGTTGTCCCACGTTGTCCCACGTTTTCCCACGTTGTCCCACGGTGTCCAACGGTGTCCAACGATGTCCAACGGTGTCCAACGATGTCCAACGGTGTCCAACGGTGTCCCACGGTGTCCAACGGTGTCCAACGGTGTCCCACGGTGTCCCACGTTGTCCCACGATGTCCCACGTTGTCCAACGATGTCCAACGGTGTCCCACGTTGTCCCACGTTGTCCTACGTTGTCCCACGTTGTCCCACGTTGTCCCACGTTGTCCCACGTTGTCCCACGTTGTCCCACGGTGTCCAACGGTGTCCCACGTTGTCCCACGTTGTCCCACGTTGTCCCACGTTGTCCCACGTTGTCCAACGGTGTCCCACGGTGTCCAACGGTGTCCAACGGTGTCCAACGATGTCCAACGGTGTCCAACGGTGTCCCACGATGTCCACCGATGTCCAACGGTGTCCAACGGTGTCCAACGGTGTCCCACGGTGTCCAACGATGTCCAACGGTGTCCCACGTTGTCCCACGTTGTCCCACGTTGTCCCACGGTGTCCAACGATGTCCAACGGTGTCCAACGATGTCCAACGGTGTCCCACGATGTCCAACGATGTCCAACGATGTCCAACGGTGTCCAACGGTGTCCCACGTTGTCCCACGTTGTCCAACGTTGTCCCACGTTGTCCCACGTTGTCCCACGTTGTCCCACGTTGTCCCACGTTGTCCCACGTTGTCCCACGGTGTCCAACGGTGTCCAACGATGTCCAACGGTGTCCAACGGTGTCCCACGATGTCCACCGATGTCGAACGGTGTCCAACGATGTCCAACGGTGTCCCACGTTGTCCCACGTTGTCCCACGTTGTCCCACGTTGTCCCACGTTGTCCAACGAAGTCCCACGGTGTCCAACGGTGTCCCACGTTGTCCCACGTTGTCCCACGTTGTCCCACGTTGTCCCACGTTGTCCCACGTTGTCCCACGTTGTCCCACGTTGTCCCACGTTGTCCCACGTTGTCCCACGTTGTCCCACGGTGTCCAACGGTGTCCAACGTTGTCCAACGGTGTCCAACGGTGTCCCACGATGTCCACCGATGTCCAACGGTGTCCAACGGTGTCCAACGATGTCCAACGGTGTCCCACGTTGTCCCACGTTGTCCCACGTTGTCCCACGTTGTCCAACGAAGTCCCACGGTGTCCAACGGTGTCCCACGTTGTCCCACGTTGTCCCACGTTGTCCCACGTTGTCCCACGTTGTCCCACGTTGTCCCACGTTGTCCCACGTTGTCCCACGTTGTCCCACGTTGTCCCACGTTGTCCCACGTTGTCCCACGTTGTCCCACGGTGTCCAACGGTGTCCAACGGTGTCCCACGGTGTCCAACGATGTCCAACGGTGTCCAACGTTGTCCCACGTTGTCCCACGTTGTCCCACGTTGTCCCACGTTGTCCCACGTTGTCCCACGATGTCCCACGTTGTCCTACGTTGTCCCACGTTGTCCCACGTTGTCCCACGATGTCCAACGGTGTCCAACGGTGTCCCACGATGTCCACCGATGTCCAACGGTGTCCAACGGTGTCCAACGGTGTCCCACGATGTCCACCGATGTCCAACGGTGTCCAACGATGTCCCACGTTGTCCCACGTTGTCCCACGTTGTCCCACGGTGTCCAACGATGTCCAACGGTGTCCAACGGTGTCCCACGGTGTCCAACGGTGTCCCACGTTGTCCCACGTTGTCCCACGTTGTCCCACGTTGTCCAACGAAGTCCCACGTTGTCCCACGTTGTCCCACGTTGTCCCACGTTGTCCCACGGTGTCCAACGGTGTCCAACGATGTCCAACGGTGTCCAACGGTGTCCCACGATGTCCACCGATGTCCAACGGTGTCCAACGGTGTCCAACGGTGTCCCACGATGTCCACCGATGTCCAACGGTGTCCAACGGTGTCCAACGGTGTCCCACGGTGTCCAACGATGTCCAACGGTGTCCAACGTTGTCCCACGTTGTCCCACGTTGTCCCACGTTGTCCCACGTTGTCCCACGTTGTCCCACGTTGTCCCACGTTGTCCCACGTTGTCCCACGTTGTCCCACGTTGTCCCACGTTGTCCCACGTTGTCCCACGTTGTCCCACGGTGTCCAACGGTGTCCAACGGTGTCCAACGGTGTCCAACGATGTCCAACGGTGTCCAACGGTGTCCCACGGTGTCCAACGGTGTCCAACGGTGTCCCACGGTGTCCCACGTTGTCCCACGATGTCCCACGTTGTCCAACGATGTCCAACGGTGTCCCACGTTGTCCCACGTTGTCCTACGTTGTCCCACGTTGTCCCACGTTGTCCCACGTTGTCCCACGTTGTCCCACGTTGTCCCACGGTGTCCAACGGTGTCCCACGTTGTCCCACGTTGTCCCACGTTGTCCCACGTTGTCCCACGTTGTCCAACGGTGTCCCACGGTGTCCAACGGTGTCCAACGGTGTCCAACGATGTCCATCGGTGTCCAACGGTGTCCCACGATGTCCACCGATGTCCAACGGTGTCCAACGGTGTCCGACGGTGTCCCACGGTGTCCAACGATGTCCAACGGTGTCCCACGTTGTCCCACGTTGTCCCACGTTGTCCCACGGTGTCCAACGATGTCCAACGGTGTCCAACGATGTCCAACGGTGTCCCACGATGTCCAACGATGTCCAACGATGTCCAACGGTGTCCAACGGTGTCCCACGTTGTCCCACGTTGTCCAACGTTGTCCCACGTTGTCCTACGTTGTCCCACGTTGTCCCACGTTGTCCCACGTTGTCCCACGTTGTCCCACGGTGTCCAACGGTGTCCAACGATGTCCAACGGTGTCCAACGGTGTCCCACGATGTCCACCGATGTCCAACGGTGTCCAACGATGTCCAACGGTGTCCCACGTTGTCCCACGTTGTCCCACGTTGTCCCACGTTGTCCCACGTTGTCCAACGAAGTCCCACGGTGTCCAACGGTGTCCCACGTTGTCCCACGTTGTCCCACGTTGTCCCACGTTGTCCCACGTTGTCCCACGTTGTCCCACGTTGTCCCACGTTGTCCCACGTTGTCCCACGTTGTCCCACGGTGTCCAACGGTGTCCAACGTTGTCCAACGGTGTCCAACGGTGTCCCACGATGTCCACCGATGTCCAACGGTGTCCAACGGTGTCCAACGGTGTCCCACGATGTCCACCGATGTCCAACGGTGTCCAACGGTGTCCAACGGTGTCCCACGGTGTCCAACGATGTCCAACGGTGTCCAACGTTGTCCCACGTTGTCCCACGTTGTCCCACGTTGTCCCACGTTGTCCCACGTTGTCCCACGTTGTCCCACGTTGTCCCACGTTGTCCCACGTTGTCCCACGTTGTCCCACGTTGTCCCAAGTTGTCCCACGTTGTCCCACGGTGTCCAACGGTGTCCAACGGTGTCCAACGGTGTCCAACGATGTCCAACGGTGTCCAACGGTGTCCCACGGTGTCCAACGGTGTCCAACGGTGTCCCACGGTGTCCAACGATGTCCAACGGTGTCCAACGTTGTCCCACGTTGTCCCACGTTGTCCCACGTTGTCCCACGTTGTCCCACGTTGTCCCACGTTGTCCCACGTTGTCCCACGTTGTCCCACGATGTCCCACGTTGTCCTACGTTGTCCCACGTTGTCCCACGTTGTCCCACGATGTCCAACGGTGTCCAACGGTGTCCCACGATGTCCACCGATGTCCAACGGTGTCCAACGGTGTCCAACGGTGTCCCACGATGTCCACCGATGTCCAACGGTGTCCAACGGTGTCCCACGTTGTCCCACGTTGTCCCACGTTGTCCCACGGTGTCCAACGATGTCCAACGGTGTCCAACGGTGTCCCACGGTGTCCAACGGTGTCCCACGTTGTCCCACGTTGTCCCACGTTGTCCCACGTTGTCCAACGAAGTCCCACGGTGTCCAACGGTGTCCCACGTTGTCCCACGTTGTCCCACGTTGTCCCACGTTGTCCCACGTTGTCCCACGTTGTCCCACGTTGTCCCACGTTGTCCCACGTTGTCCCACGTTGTCCCACGTTGTCCCACGTTGTCCCACGTTGTCCCACGGTGTCCAACGGTGTCCAACGATGTCCAACGGTGTCCAACGGTGTCCCACGATGTCCACCGATGTCCAACGGTGTCCAACGGTGTCCAACGGTGTCCCACGATGTCCACCGATGTCCAACGGTGTCCAACGGTGTCCAACGGTGTCCCACGGTGTCCAACGATGTCCAACGGTGTCCAACGTTGTCCCACGTTGTCCCACGTTGTCCCACGTTGTCCCACGTTGTCCCACGTTGTCCCACGTTGTCCCACGTTGTCCCACGTTGTCCCACGTTGTCCCACGTTGTCCCACGTTGTCCCACGTTGTCCCACGTTGTCCCACGTTGTCCCACGGTGTCCAACGGTGTCCAACGATGTCCAACGGTGTCCAACGATGTCCAACGGTGTCCAACGGTGTCCCACGGTGTCCAACGGTGTCCAACGGTGTCCCACGGTGTCCCACGTTGTCCCACGATGTCCCACGTTGTCCAACGATGTCCAACGGTGTCCCACGTTGTCCCACGTTGTCCTACGTTGTCCCACGTTGTCCCACGTTGTCCCACGTTGTCCCACGTTGTCCCACGTTGTCCCACGGTGTCCAACGGTGTCCCACGTTGTCCCACGTTGTCCCACGTTGTCCCACGTTGTCCCACGTTGTCCAACGGTGTCCCACGGTGTCCAACGGTGTCCAACGGTGTCCAACGATGTCCAACGGTGTCCAACGGTGTCCCACGATGTCCACCGATGTCCAACGGTGTCCAACGGTGTCCAGCGGTGTCCCACGGTGTCCAACGATGTCCAACGGTGTCCCACGTTGTCCCACGTTGTCCCACGTTGTCCCACGGTGTCCAACGATGTCCAACGGTGTCCAACGATGTCCAACGGTGTCCCACGATGTCCAACGATGTCCAACGATGTCCAACGGTGTCCAACGGTGTCCCACGTTGTCCCACGTTGTCCAACGTTGTCCCACGTTGTCCCACGTTGTCCCACGTTGTCCCACGTTGTCCCACGTTGTCCCACGTTGTCCCACGGTGTCCAACGGTGTCCAACGATGTCCAACGGTGTCCAACGGTGTCCCACGATGTCCACCGATGTCCAACGGTGTCCAACGATGTCCAACGGTGTCCCACGTTGTCCCACGTTGTCCCACGTTGTCCCACGTTGTCCCACGTTGTCCAACGAAGTCCCACGGTGTCCAACGGTGTCCCACGTTGTACCACGTTGTCCCACGTTGTCCCACGTTGTCCCACGTTGTCCCACGTTGTCCCACGTTGTCCCACGTTGTCCCACGTTGTCCCACGTTGTCCCACGTTGTCCCACGTTGTCCCACGGTGTCCAACGGTGTCCAACGTTGTCCAACGGTGTCCAACGGTGTCCCACGATGTCCACCGATGTCCAACGGTGTCCAACGGTGTCCAACGGTGTCCCACGATGTCCACCGATGTCCAACGGTGTCCAACGGTGTCCAACGGTGTCCCACGGTGTCCAACGATGTCCAACGGTGTCCAACGTTGTCCCACGTTGTCCCACGTTGTCCCACGTTGTCCCACGTTGTCCCACGTTGTCCCACGTTGTCCCACGTTGTCCCACGTTGTCCCACGTTGTCCCACGTTGTCCCACGTTGTCCCACGTTGTCCCACGTTGTCCCACGGTGTCCAACGGTGTCCAACGGTGTCCAACGGTGTCCAACGATGTCCAACGGTGTCCAACGGTGTCCCACGGTGTCCAACGGTGTCCAACGGTGTCCCACGGTGTCCAACGATGTCCAACGGTGTCCAACGTTGTCCCACGTTGTCCCACGTTGTCCCACGTTGTCCCACGTTGTCCCACGTTGTCCCACGTTGTCCCACGTTGTCCCACGTTGTCCCACGATGTCCCACGTTGTCCTACGTTGTCCCACGTTGTCCCACGTTGTCCCACGATGTCCAACGGTGTCCAACGGTGTCCCACGATGTCCACCGATGTCCAACGGTGTCCAACGGTGTCCAACGGTGTCCCACGATGTCCACCGATGTCCAACGGTGTCCAACGGTGTCCCACGTTGTCCCACGTTGTCCCACGTTGTCCCACGGTGTCCAACGATGTCCAACGGTGTCCAACGGTGTCCCACGGTGTCCAACGGTGTCCCACGTTGTCCCACGTTGTCCCATGTTGTCCCACGTTGTCCAACGAAGTCCCACGGTGTCCAACGGTGTCCCACGTTGTCCCACGTTGTCCCACGTTGTCCCACGTTGTCCCACGTTGTCCCACGTTGTCCCACGTTGTCCCACGTTGTCCCACGTTGTCCCACGTTGTCCCACGTTGTCCCACGTTGTCCCACGTTGTCCCACGGTGTCCAACGGTGTCCAACGATGTCCAACGGTGTCCAACGGTGTCCCACGATGTCCACCGATGTCCAACGGTGTCCAACGGTGTCCAACGGTGTCCCACGATGTCCACCGATGTCCAACGGTGTCCAACGGTGTCCAACGGTGTCCCACGGTGTCCAACGATGTCCAACGGTGTCCAACGTTGTCCCACGTTGTCCCACGTTGTCCCACGTTGTCCCACGTTGTCCCACGTTGTCCCACGTTGTCCCACGTTGTCCCACGTTGTCCCACGTTGTCCCACGTTGTCCCACGTTGTCCCACGTTGTCCCACGTTGTCCCACGGTGTCCAACGGTGTCCAACGATGTCCAACGGTGTCCCACGTTGTCCCACGTTGTCCCACGTTGTCCCACGGTGTCCAACGGTGTCCCACGTTGTCCCACGTTGTCCCACGTTGTCCCACGTTGTCCCACGTTGTCCAACGGTGTCCCACGGTGTCCAACGGTGTCCAACGGTGTCCAACGATGTCCAACGGTGTCCAACGGTGTCCCACGATGTCCACCGATGTCCAACGGTGTCCAACGGTGTCCAACGGTGTCCCACGGTGTCCAACGATGTCCAACGGTGTCCCACGTTGTCCCACGTTGTCCCACGTTGTCCCACGGTGTCCAACGATGTCCAACGGTGTCCAACGATGTCCAACGGTGTCCCACGATGTCCAACGATGTCCAACGATGTCCAACGGTGTCCAACGGTGTCCCACGTTGTCCCACGTTGTCCAACGTTGTCCCACGTTGTCCCACGTTGTCCCACGTTGTCCCACGTTGTCCCACGTTGTCCCACGTTGTCCCACGGTGTCCAACGGTGTCCAACGATGTCCAACGGTGTCCAACGGTGTCCCACGATGTCCACCGATGTCCAACGGTGTCCAACGGTGTCCAACGGTGTCCCACGTTGTCCCACGTTGTCCAACGTTGTCCCACGTTGTCCTACGTTGTCCCACGTTGTCCCACGTTGTCCCACGTTGTCCCACGTTGTCCCACGGTGTCCAACGGTGTCCAACGATGTCCAACGGTGTCCAACGGTGTCCCACGATGTCCACCGATGTCCAACGGTGTCCAACGATGTCCAACGGTGTCCCACGTTGTCCCACGTTGTCCCACGTTGTCCCACGTTGTCCCACGTTGTCCAACGAAGTCCCACGGTGTCCAACGGTGTCCCACGTTGTCCCACGTTGTCCCACGTTGTCCCACGTTGTCCCACGTTGTCCCACGTTGTCCCACGTTGTCCCACGTTGTCCCACGTTGTCCCACGTTGTCCCACGGTGTCCAACGGTGTCCAACGTTGTCCAACGGTGTCCAACGGTGTCCCACGATGTCCACCGATGTCCAACGGTGTCCAACGGTGTCCAACGGTGTCCCACGATGTCCACCGATGTCCAACGGTGTCCAACGGTGTCCAACGGTGTCCCACGGTGTCCAACGATGTCCAACGGTGTCCAACGTTGTCCCACGTTGTCCCACGTTGTCCCACGTTGTCCCACGTTGTCCCACGTTGTCCCACGTTGTCCCACGTTGTCCCACGTTGTCCCACGTTGTCCCACGTTGTCCCACGTTGTCCCAAGTTGTCCCACGTTGTCCCACGGTGTCCAACGGTGTCCAACGGTGTCCAACGGTGTCCAACGATGTCCAACGGTGTCCAACGGTGTTCCACGGTGTCCAACGGTGTCCAACGGTGTCCCACGGTGTCCAACGATGTCCAACGGTGTCCAACGTTGTCCCACGTTGTCCCACGTTGTCCCACGTTGTCCCACGTTGTCCCACGTTGTCCCACGTTGTCCCACGTTGTCCCACGTTGTCCCACGATGTCCCACGTTGTCCTACGTTGTCCCACGTTGTCCCACGGTGTCCCACGATGTCCAACGGTGTCCAACGGTGTCCCACGATGTCCACCGATGTCCAACGGTGTCCAACGGTGTCCAACGGTGTCCCACGATGTCCACCGATGTCCAACGGTGTCCAACGGTGTCCCACGTTGTCCCACGTTGTCCCACGTTGTCCCACGGTGTCCAACGATGTCCAACGGTGTCCAACGGTGTCCCACGGTGTCCAACGGTGTCCCACGTTGTCCCACGTTGTCCCACGTTGTCCCACGTTGTCCAACGAAGTCCCACGGTGTCCAACGGTGTCCCACGTTGTCCCACGTTGTCCCACGTTGTCCCACGTTGTCCCACGTTGTCCCACGTTGTCCCACGTTGTCCCACGTTGTCCCACGTTGTCCCACGTTGTCCCACGTTGTCCCACGTTGTCCCACGTTGTCCCACGGTGTCCAACGGTGTCCAACGATGTCCAACGGTGTCCAACGGTGTCCCACGATGTCCACCGATGTCCAACGG